>NW_026292130.1:0-24297 GCF_023091745.1 Budorcas taxicolor | reverse complement strand
TTACGAATGCGTGTGCAGTTACAATTACGTTGTAGATTTGGTCATCTCCAAGTAGAGTTCCGGGTTGGCCTAACTCAGCACGAATTAGTAAGCTCAGAGCGGTTCCTACTATGCCGGCTCAGGCACCAAATAGAAGATAAAGGGTACCGATATCTTTATGATTAGTTGAAAATAATCAGCGGTTTATGAACATGGGTAAAATGGCTGAGTAAAGCAATAGACTGTAAATCTAAGAATAGAGGTTTGATTCCTCTTTTTACCAGGTCCTGTAGTGAATTAACATATTGAATTGCAAATTCAAAGGAGCAGCTTCAAACTCTGCCGGGGCTTCTCCCGCCTTTTTTTTCTTGCGGCGGGAGAAGTAGATTGAAGCCAGTTATTTAGGGTATTTAGCTGTTAACTAAAGTTTCGTGGGGGTGGGACCCACCAATCTAGTGAGGATTTAGCTTAATTAAAGTAGTTGATTTGCATTCAATTGATGTAAGATATGATCTTGCAGTCCTTATCAGGAATTAAGTAAATTATACTTGCTTAGGGCTTTGAAGGCTCTTGGTCTATTTAACCTAAATTCCTATTCTAGGATTGAGAGAATTGGTGTAAGTGGTAGTAGTATAGTGGACAATACGGTTATTGTTGGTAGGAGGGTTATTCGTTTTATGGTTGAGAATTGTCATTTTATTTTTATGTTGTTTGTGGAAGGGAACATAGTAAGTGTGGTGGAATATGCCAGTCGTATGTAGAAATATAGGTTTAGTAGTGCTGTAATTGCTATGAAGGTAGGTAGGATAATGCTATTGTTTTTTGTCATTTCTTGAATAATTATTCATTTTGGCATAAATCCTGATAGTGGGGGGAGTCCTCCTATTGATAGGAGGGTAATGAGAATTAGAATAGTTATGATGGGTGTTTTGTTTCATGTGTGTGATAGTGATAGAGTGGTTGTGGTTGAGTTGGCTATAAATAGTGTAAATATGGTGGAAGTTATGATGATGTAAATGATTAGGTTTAGTAATGTTATGGTGGGATTGTATGGTAAAATTGCTGTTATTCAGCCTATGTGGGCAATTGATGAGTAAGCTATAATTTTTCGTAGTTGGGTTTGGTTTAATCCTCCTCAGCCTCCGATTATAATGGATAGAATTGATAGGGTTAAGATTATATTTAGGTTGATGGATTGGGATACTTGGTAAAGTACCGATATGGGTGCTAGTTTTTGTCATGTAAGTAAGATTAGGCCTGAAGATAGAGGGATGCCTTGTGTTACTTCTGGGACTCAGAAGTGGAATGGGGCTATTCCTAGTTTTATGGCGAGGGCTATTGTTATGAGTATGGAGGCTGTTGGGTTAAATAGTTTTATTACGGTTCATTGGCCTGAGAATATTAAGTTGATGATAATGGCTATTATTAGTAGTATTGAGGCTGTTGATTGAGTTAGGAAATATTTAGTTGATGCTTCTGTGGCTCGTGGGTTGTGTTTTTTTATTATAATAGGAATGATGGCGAGTATATTTATTTCAAATCCGATTCAGATGAGTAGTCAGTGGGAGCTAATTATAACGATAATGGTTCCAAGTATTATAGTTATTAAGATAATAATGAGAGTGATTGGGTTTATTAGTACGGGAAGGATACAAACCAACATTTTCGGGGTATGGGCCCGATAGCTTAATTAGCTGACCTTACTATTAGAATTTGGTGTAATTGGGAGCACGAAGAGTTTTGAGTTCTTAGGAGTAGGTTCAATTCCTATAGTTCTAGAAATAAGAGGATTTAAACCTCTATAATTTACTCTATCAAAGTAACTCTTTTGTCAGACATATTTCTTATGTTTGTGGGGGGATACTTGATAGGAGAATAGGTAGAGATACATGTCATATGCATAGGGCTAGCGTTAGGGGTAGAAAATTTTTTCATAATAAGTGCATCAGTTGATCATAGCGGAATCGGGGGTAGGATGCTCGGATTCATAGGAAGGTCATTGTGAGTAGTAGTGATTTGATGATAAAGTTAATTGCGTAGAGTTCTGGTATGTATGGGTTATGGGATGCTCCTAGGAAGAGGGTTGTTGTGAAGATATTTATTATAATAATGTTTGCATATTCTGCTATAAAGAATAGGGCGAATGGTCCTGCGGCGTATTCTACATTAAAGCCCGATACTAGTTCAGATTCTCCTTCAGTAAGATCAAATGGTGCTCGGTTTGTTTCTGCTAGTGTTGAAATGAATCATATTATTGCTAAGGGTCATGCTGGGAAGATTAGTCATACTTGTTCTTGTGTAATGATTAATGTAGAGAGAGTGAAGGATCCATTTATTAGTAAGATTGATAGTAAGATAATTGCTAGTGTAACTTCATATGAAATTGTTTGTGCTACTGCTCGTAGGGCTCCAATAAGAGCGTATTTTGAGTTGGAGGCTCAGCCTGATCAGAGGATCGAGTATACGGCTAAGCTTGATATAGCTAATATGAAAAGGATTCCTAAGTTTATATTGATGAGGGGATAGGGTATGGGTAGGGGGATTCATATAGTTAAGGCTAGGGTTAGGGCTAGGATGGGGGCTAGAATAAATATTGAGATTGAGGATGTGGCAGGTCGTAGGGGTTCTTTAATGAAAAGTTTGATTGCATCGGCGATGGGTTGGAGTAAGCCATATGGTCCTACAATATTTGGGCCTTTTCGGAGTTGTATGTAGCCTAGGATTTTTCGTTCAACTAGTGTAAGAAAAGCTACGGCTAGAAGAATGGGGATAATAAGTGTTAAGATGTTGAGTATAAACATTTTGTTAAGGAGAGGATTTGAATCTCTGAGTATAAAGGTTTAAGTTTTACGCAATTACCGGGCTCTGCCACCTTAACTGGGCCCTTTTCTAGGGCAGGTATTGTTTGTGAGGTCAATTGAGATAAAGTCATTGATTGATTTAAGGCGCTTTGTTGAAGTTGGCCTTATTTCTCTTGTCCTTTCGTACTGGGAGAAATACATAACAGATAGAAACCGACCTGGATTACTCCGGTCTGAACTCAGATCACGTAGGACTTTAATCGTTGAACAAACGAACCTTTGATAGCGGTTGCACCATCGGGGTGTCCTGATCCAACATCGAGGTCGTAAACCCTATTGTCGATATGGACTCTTGAATAGGATTGCGCTGTTATCCCTAGGGTAACTTGTTCCGTTGATCAAGTCTTTGGATCAATAAACGATAGTTTGATTTGACTTGTGGGTCTAGTCTTTAAAATCGTTCGGAGGATTTTTTGTTCTCCGAGGTCACCCCAACCAAAACTGCTAGTCCATAAAGAGTGTTGTTATCCCTTAATGGTTAAGTTTATTTTCTTTGGACTAGTTAGTTAAAGCTCCATAGGGTCTTCTCGTCTTGTTGGTTTATTCCCGCCTCTTCACGGGAAGGTCAATTTCACTGATTGGAAGTAAGAGACAGTAAAACCCTCGTGTGGCCGTTCATACAAGTCCTTATTTAGAGAACAAATGATTATGCTACCTTTGCACGGTCAGGATACCGCGGCCGTTTAACGTCTAGTCACTGGGCAGGCAGTGCCTCCAATACTGGGGATGCTGGAGGTGATGTTTTTGGTAAACAGGCGGGATTTGTGTTTGCCGAGTTCCTTTTACTTCTTTTAATCTTTCCTGGGTGCACTCCTGTGTTGGATTAACAGTATAATTAATAAATTATTTATTGTTGGGTTATTTTTATTTACTGTTAACAGTCAGAGTATTATCAGATACTGACTTAAACTTGTGCAAGGAGAAAATATTTCTTGTTACTCATATTAACATTATTGCTTCTATTTAGTAATAGAATAGTCCAGTACTAGGTCTAGGAGTTGGTTATATTGTTGTTGGGATTAGTATTGTTTTTATTGTTGAGCTTTAACGCTTTCTTAATAGATGGCTGCTTTTAGGCCTACTATGGTGTTGTAAGATCTTACTCTCTAGTGAAGGTTGTACCCATTTCTAAAAGGCTGTACCTTTTTAGACTAACTTTTAAAGATACAGTGAGATTTGTTTATATTTTTTGGTATCTTTAAAGCTGAACTAAGATTCATTTTCTGGACAACCAGCTATCACCAGGCTCGTTAGGCATGTCACCTCTACTTATAGATCTTCTCACTATTTTGCCACATAGATGAGTTGGTTCTAATAAACTGTCTATAGGTAGCTCGTCTGGTTTCGGGTTACTTAGCTGAAATTCGTTTTGTTAAGTTTTTTGCTCGTTAATTCATTATGCAAAAGGTACAAGGGTTAATCTTTGCTTTTTTGTACTTTGATTATTTTCTTTCATCGTTCCCTTACGGTACTTTCTCTATAGCGCCATGTTTAGAATTTCTATCTCCTATACTTTAATAGGGGTAAATGTTTTGTTTTAGTATGTTTTGGTTATTGGATTGAAGAGTGGGGGTTTGGGCTAGGCATAGTTCAAAACATTCACAGTACACGAAATCTTCTAGGTGTAAACTAGATGCTTTAATTAAGCTATGTCTTGGTTTGTCCAAGCACACTTTCCAGTATGCTTACCTTGTTACGACTTACCTCCTCTCGTGTAATTGGTGCATGTAAATAGGTTTGGGTGCATATATTTACTTGAGGAGGGTGACGGGCGGTGTGTGCGTGCTTCATGGCCTGGTTCAACTAAGCACTCTATTCTTAGTTTACTACTAAATCCTCCTTTGGCTGTTAGTTTCATAATGGCTTTCGTATTAAGTTTTCTTGGATAGAAAATGTAGCCCATTTCTTCCCATTCCATAGGTTACACCTTGACCTAACGTTTTTATGTGTTATGATTGAGCTTACTTTTGTTCCTTTTCAGGGTTTGCTGAAGATGGCGGTATACAGACTGTATTAGCAAGGATTGGTGAGGTTTATCGGGGTTTATCGATTATAGAACAGGCTCCTCTAGAAGGGTGTAAAGCACCGCCAAGTCCTTTGAGTTTTGGGCCGTTGCCGGTAGTACTCTGGCGAATAATCTTGTTTTTGCAATTATTTATGTTTAGGGCTAAGCATAGTGGGGTATCTAATCCCAGTTTGGGTCTTAGCTATAGTGTGTCAGTTGTCGTAGAGTTACTTTCGTCACTTATTTTTGTTATAATTATGGCTTTTTACAGCTTAATTAGGATTTAACTCTATTTGGTGTAGTACTTTAACACGTTTTACGCCGTGTTCCTGTTAGCTTGGGTTAGTCGTATGACCGCGGTGGCTGGCACGAGATTTACCAACCCTAGTTAATATGGCTTAGTCGAACTTTCGTTCATGGCTTAAATTTTGTCACTGCTGTTTCCCGTGGGGGTGTGGTTAAGCAAGGCGTTATGAGCTACAGGGTGTGTGCTTGATACCTGCTCCTCTTAGTCCTGCTGATTCGGAGGGCGCTACTCACCGGGGTGCGGATGCTTGCATGTGTAAGTCTATTGAAAGTTAACAGGAAGGCCAGGACCAAACCTATGTGTTTATGGAGTTGGTATACTCATCTAGGCATTTTCAGTGCCTTGCTTTAAATTTAAGCTACATTAACCATGTAGTATGTAAGCAGACCCAGGCACCTATATGTCTATCTTGTTTGGAGTGTGAATTTGAGTATTGGGGGTGAGATAAATTTATATTGATACTTAGGGGGAAGTATGTTAAAAATGGTGGTTAATATTTAAGAGGGGGGGGGGGGAAATATAATAGGTATGTCCTGTAACCATTGACTGAAATGCCCATGCCTACCATTATGGGGATGCTCAAGATGCAGTTAAGTCCAGCTACAATTTATGCTCCGGGTCGGGGCCTTTGACGGCCATAGCTGAGTCCAAGCATCCCCGAAAATTAAAAAATACCAAATGTATGACAGCACAGTTATGTGTGAGCATGGGCTGATTAGTAATTAGTCCATCGAGATGTCTTATTTAAGAGGAAAGAATGGGCGGTTTTAGATGAGATGGCCCTGAAGAAAGAACCAGATGTCTGATAAAGTTCATTAAATAGCTACCCCCACGATTAATGGGCCCGGAGCGAGAAGAGAAATCCCTGCCAAGCGGGTTGCTGGTTTCACGCGGCATGGTCGGTAAGCTCGTGATCTAGTGGACGGGATACGCATGGTGACGAGGATAGATTTGACTTTATGCGCTATGTACGATCTAAGCAGGAAATGTCCTATGTACTATAGATAATTTTTATTGTACTTGCTTATATGCAAGGGGAAAATCATTTAATGTACTATATACATATTATATCTTTATTACATTAATTATGATGTACATGCTTATATGCATGGGGTAGATCATGTAATGTAATATATACATAGTATGTCTTTATTACATTAATTATAATGTACATACTGCACACAAAGTAGGTCATGTAGTATACTGCATTTATGTATGTTTTTATTATATTACTTCAGTGTATATATTCATACATATAGGATGGATCATGTGGTGTGCTAGACGCATATCATGTTTACATTGTATGAGTGTTAGTGGGTATGTTTGGGCAAATGACATGGTGTGTCTGTGTGTAGTACTCGTACATGTGTCTATTGAGGTGAGTTATTAAGCATGTTGTTACACGTGCAAGCTTATAGAGTGGGAGATTTGTGTCGTATGTTTAAAAATTTTAGCGGATTTAATACTGGGGAGGTTCTTAGTGTTTTTGGGGGTATATCAATAGACGCAATTAATAGTGGTTCAGGGAATAGTTTAAGTAGAACTTCAGCTTTGGGTGTTGATGGTGAGGCTATCGCTTCTTCCTTGAGTCTTAGGGAGGTTAATTGTTCTCCTTTTCTGGTTTACAAGACCAGCGTATTAATTTTACTACAAAGACTTGTCTTCATTTCAGGAGATTGTTTTCGATGGTGCTGGCTAGTGGTATTATTGCCAGGATGATGAGGAAATATATGATGGATGCTAATTGTCCGATGGTGATGTAGGGGTGTTCAACCGGTTGTCCTCCGATTCATGTAAGTGTTAATAGGTCTGCTATTAAAAGTCAGAATATGCATTGGCTGATTGGTCGGAACATTATGCTTCGTTGTTTGGATGTGTGGAGGAAGGGTACGAGTGTTAAGATCAAGATGGAAAGGACTAAGGCTAGGACTCCTCCCAGTTTATTGGGGATTGATCGTAGGATTGCGTATGCAAATAGGAAATACCATTCTGGCTTAATGTGGGAGGGTGTACTGAGTGGGTTTGCTGGAGTATAATTATCCGGGTCTCCGAGTAGGTCGGGAGTGAATAGTACTAGTGATATGAGGATGAGGATTAATAGTATGATGCCTAGGATGTCCTTGATGGTGTAATAAGGGTGAAATGGAATTTTGTCTGTGTCTGATGGAATTCCTGTGGGGTTGTTGGATCCTGTTTCGTGGAGGAAAATTAAGTGGATTATGGTGAGAGCTACAATGATAAATGGGAGGATGAAGTGGAAAGCGAAGAATCGGGTGAGGGTGGCTTTGTCTACTGAAAATCCCCCTCAGATTCATTCAACTAGGTTGGTGCCAATGTATGGGATTGCCGAGAGGAGGTTGGTAATGACTGTTGCTCCTCAGAATGATATCTGTCCTCATGGTAGGACATAGCCTATGAATGCTGTGGCTATTGTTGTAAATAGGAGAATTACTCCGATGTTTCATGTTTCTAAGAAGGTATATGATCCGTAATATAGGCCTCGTCCTACATGCATAAATAGGCAGATAAAAAATATTGATGCTCCGTTTGCGTGCATATATCGGATGATTCAGCCATAGTTTACGTCTCGACAAATGTGGGTTACAGAGGAGAATGCTATTGTTGTATCGGATGTGTAGTGTATTGCTAGGAATAGGCCTGTTAAGATTTGTAGAGCTAAGCAAGTGCCTAGGAGGGATCCAAAGTTTCATCATGATGAGATGTTTGATGGAGTTGGGAGGTCAATGAGTGCGTTGTTTACGATTTTTATTAGTGGGTGAGTTTTTCGGATGTTGATCATTAGTGTTCTTGTAGTTGAATAACAACGATGGTTTTTCATATCATTAGTCATGGTTAGATTCCATGCAGGAATAATGATTATGTACATTGTATTTATTTTAAGTGTAATTTTTGTGATGGGCTTTGTAGGGTTTTCTTCAAAACCTTCGCCTATTTATGGGGGGTTGGGATTGATTGTGAGTGGTGGGGTTGGGTGTGGTATTGTGTTAAATTATGGTGGTTCTTTTTTAGGTTTAATGGTTTTTTTAGTTTATTTAGGGGGTATAATGGTGGTTTTTGGTTATACGACAGCTATGGCTACTGAGCAGTATCCTGAGGTTTGGGTTTCTAATAAGGTTGTTTTAGGAACGTTTATTACTGGTTTGTTGATGGAGTTTTTTATAATTTACTATGTGTTGAAGGATAAGGAGGTGGAGATTGTGTTTAAGTTTAATGGTATGGGGGATTGGGTAATTTATGATACAGGGGATTCTGGGTTTTTTAGTGAGGAGGCCATGGGGATTGCTGCTTTGTACAGCTATGGTACTTGATTAGTTATTGTTACTGGTTGATCTTTATTAATTGGTGTAGTGGTGATTATAGAGATTACTCGTGGAAATTAAGTAGAATTGTGCTAGTGAAAATCGTAATTAGGAAGGAAAGGAAATATAATTTAATTAAGCCTTTTTGGTTTGTGATTATGATAGATGTTTTTATTTGGGTTAGTGAGATGGTTTTTGGTATAATGGTTTCTAGTCAGGTTAGGTCTAGAAGGGAGGATGCTGATTTTTGGCTTATTGTTAGATTTATATAGGGGGTTAAGCGGTGTATGACTGTGGGATAATATCCTAGTAGGTTAGAAAATTTGAATATGTTTGATGGGTAATTGAACTTTAAGTAGTGGGTTATGTTGTTAATTTCTAGTGCTAGAATAAAGCCTAGGATTGTAATTGTTAGGGCGGTGATTTTTAGGTAGTAGGGTATATAGTTGTTTGGGGAATGGTTGTTGGGGGGATGTTGTTAGAAATGATGAATCCTGCGAAAAGACTTCCGATTAGTAAGCGTTTAATTGAGTTAATTAGGAATGGGTTGTTTTCATTAATAGAAATAAGGGTTGGGAATCGGGGTTGTCCTAGGAGTGTGAAGAAAATAATACGGGTACTGTAGATAGCTGTGAAGGAGATGGCGATTAGTGTTATTAAGAGGGCTCAGGCGTTGGTATATGACGTGTTGGCGGATTCAATAATTAGATCTTTGGAGTAGAATCCGGTGAGGAAAGGTATTCCTGTTAGTGCAAGGCTGCCAATAATAAGGGCTGTTGCGGTGAATGGTATGGCTTTAAATAGGCCTCCTATTTTTCGAATATCTTGTTCGTTATTTAGATTGTGGATGATGGAGCCGGAGCATAGAAATAATATGGCTTTGAAGAAAGCGTGGGTGCAGATGTGAAGAAGTGCTAGGTGAGGCTGGTTAATTCCAATTGTTACTATCATAAGGCCGAGTTGGCTGGATGTAGAGAAGGCGATGATTTTTTTAATGTCATTTTGGGTGAGGGCACATATTGCTGTAAATAGTGTGGTAATGGCTCCTAGGCATAGTATAGTAGATTGGATGAGTTTATTGTTTTCTGTTAATGGATAAAAGCGGATTAGTAAGAAAATACCTGCTACTACTATTGTACTTGAGTGGAGTAATGCTGAGACAGGTGTCGGACCCTCTATTGCGGAGGGTAATCATGGGTGCAGGCTAAATTGTGCGGATTTTCCGGTTGCGGCTAGAATTAGTCCTATTAGAGGTAGATTTGAGTTCTCTGGTTTTAGTAAGAAGATTTGTTGAAGGTCTCAAGTGTTGAGGTTAATTAGGAATCATGCTATTGCTAGGATAAATCCGATGTCGCCAATGCGGTTATATAGGATTGCTTGTAGAGCTGCTGTGTTTGCGTCTGCTCGTCCGTATCACCATCCAATTAGTAGAAATGATATAATTCCGACTCCTTCTCAGCCAATGAATAGTTGAAAGATGTTATTTGCAGTGACGAGGATGAGTATTGTGATAAGAAATAAGAGTAAGTACTTAAAAAATTGGTTGATGTTGGGGTCGGAATGTATGTATCATATTGAGAATTCTATGATGGATCATGTGACGAATAGTGATACTGGGATAAATATTGTCGAGAAGTAATCTATTTTGAAGCTGAGAGATAGTTTGAGGGTTTGGATGGTTAGTCAGTGTCAGTTTGAAATAATTATTTCTTGTCCTGTATGAATAAATATTATAGTGGGAATTATACTAGTGATAAAGGCGTATGAAATGGTTGTTTTTACGTAAAGTGGGTAATTGGTGAATTTGTGGGTGCTAAGACTAGTTGTCATGATGGGTACGGTTAGTAGGATTAGGGTAGTTAGTGTGAGGGATGGGAACAGGTTTATTACTTTTATTTGGAGTTGCACCAATTTTTTGGTTCCTAAGACCAATGGATAACTGCTATCCTTTAAAAGTTTGAAAAAGCCATGTTGTCAGGCATGGGAGCATAGAATTAGCAGTTCTTGCATACTTTTTCGGTAAATAAGAAGGTGATAGGCTTCTATTGTTAGATTCACAATCTAATGTTTTTTTAAACTATATTTACAGTATAGGGGTCCTAGGATAATTTTTGGGTTTAGGGATAGAAGCAGTAGTGGTAGTATGTGTAGTGATATGAGTGCATTTTCTCGTGTGAAGGAAGGTGAAATGTTATTGATATGATGAGTGTATTTGCCCCGTTGTGTTGTGATTAGTATATAGAGGGTGTAGAGAGTAGTGATTACTATGTTAAGTCCTATTAGAATAATTGTGATATTAGATCATGAAAAAGTCGATATTACTACAAATAGTTCTCCGATTAGGTTGATTGTTGGGGGTAGAGCCAGGTTGGTTAGACTTGCTAGGAGTCATCAGGTGGCTATTAGTGGAAGAAGTGTTTGTAGGCCGCGGGCTAAGATTATTGTACGGCTGTGAATTCGTTCGTAGTTAGAATTTGCTAGGCAGAAAAGTATAGAGGATGTAAGGCCGTGGGCAATTATCAGGGCGGTGGCTCCTATGTAGCTTCAGGGTGTTTGGATTAGGATTGCAACGATGACAAGTGCCATGTGGCTAATAGAGGAGTACGCGATGAGTGATTTCAGGTCCGTTTGACGAAGGCAAATTGAGCTGGTTATGATTATGCCTCATAGTGATAGCATGATGAATGGGTATGCTATAAAGTCGGTGATTGGATCTAGGAGAAGCGTAATTCGTAACATGCCGTATCCTCCTAGTTTTAGTAGGATTGCTGCAAGAACTATGGAGCCTGCAATTGGGGCTTCTACGTGGGCTTTGGGTAGTCAGAGATGAAGTCCGTATAGTGGTATTTTTACTATAAAGGCTATTATGCATGCTAGTCACATGAAGGTGTTGGATCAGGAGCTGGGTATTGGTTGTACTCAGTATTGTAGAATTAGGAAGTTTAGGGATCCTATTGTGTTTTGAATATAGATTAGTGCAACTAGTAAGGGTAGGGATCCTGCTAGTGTATAAAACAAGAAGTAGAGACCGGCATTTAGGCGTTCTGTTTGGTTCCCTCATCGGGTAATAATAATGAGTGTGGGAACTAGTGTTGCTTCAAATATAATATAAAAGAGAATTAGTTCTGTAGCAGAGAATGTCATAATTAGAAATAGTTGTAATAGGATTAGTATTGAGATGAAGAATTTTTTTCGGGCTGGGTTTTCTTTTGATAGGTGATGCTGGCTAGCTATAAGTATTAAGGGGAGGAGTCATATGGTTAGAATAAGTAGTGGTGTAGATAAGGAGTCGGAGAAGAAAGTTAATGAGAAGTTGAGGCTGTTATCGCCAAATTGGTTTATAAGGAGTAGGCTTGTAAGGCTAATTAGTAAGCTGTGGAGTGTGGAGTTAATTCAGATTATGTTATTTTTTGATAGCCAGGTTAGGGGTATAAGTATTATTGTGGAAATAATGTATTTTAGCATTGTAGCAGATTAAGGTTTTGTACGTAGTCGGTGCCGTATGTGTTTGATACCATTACTAGCAAGGATAGGCCTAGTGCTGCTTCGCAGGCTGCGAAAACTAGTAGAATAATGGGTATTATACTGGCTAAAGTGAAGTGTGAGTTTAGGATTATTAGGGTAGCTATAACGAATAAGGACAATATTATTCCTTCCAGGCATAGGAGGGAGGATATTAGGTGAGATCGATACATTAGTAATCCCGTGAGAGATACTATGAATGCTATTATAATATTTATGTATACGAGGGACATTTGGTACTTATGAGTTTGATCATAATCTAATGAGTCGAAATCATTTATTTTGGTTTAAACTAAGTACCATATTCGGTCCATTCTAATCCTTTTTGGGTTCATTCATAGGCTAGGCTTGTGGCTAGTAGGAAAATTAGGAGAAGGGATATAGTAAGCATTGTGTTAAGGTTAGTTGTTTGTGAGGCCCATGGTAGTGGTAGAAGTAGTGCAATTTCTAGATCGAAGAGGAGGAATGTGATAGCTACTAGAAAGAATTTTATGGAGAAAGGAAGGCGAGCAGATCCTATGGGGTCGAATCCACATTCGTATGGGCTTGTTTTTTCTGAGTATACGTTTAGTTGGGGGAGTCAGAATGCGATGGTCACGAGCAATGTAGCTAGTGTAAAGTTAGTTAGGAGGGTAATTATAAGGTTTATTGTTCTTTTTCGGGTTAGGCCGAAGCTAACTGATTGGAAGTCAGTTGTACTAATTAATACTAAAAGAACATGAGCCTCATCAGTAGATGGAAACATAGAGGAAAAGTCATACTACGTCTACGAAGTGTCAATATCAGGCAGCGGCTTCGAAGCCGAAATGGTGATTGGAGGTAAAGTGAAATTTTAGTTGGCGGAGGAAGCAGACAATTAAGAAAGTAGATCCAATAATGACATGGAGGCCGTGGAATCCTGTAGCTACGAAGAAAGTTGAGCCGTAAACTCCGTCTGAGATTGTAAAGGGAGCTTCATAGTATTCTGATGCTTGTAGAAGTGTAAAGTATACGCCTAACGTAATGGTGATGAATAAGGCTTGTAGCATGTGGTTACGGTTCCCTTCTATGAGGCTGTGGTGGGCTCAGGTAATGGAGACTCCTGAGGCTAGAAGGACAGAGGTGTTGAGTAGTGGGACTTCTAAGGGGTTAAGTGGGTGAATGCCTGTTGGGGGTCAGCAGCTGCCTAATTCGGGTGTAGGAGCAAGGCTTGAGTGATAGAAGGCTCAGAAGAAGCCAGTGAAGAATAGGACTTCGGAGACGATGAAGAGGATTATTCCGTAGCGAAGGCTTTTTTGGACAGCAGGAGTATGGTGGCCTTGAAAGGTACTTTCTCGGATTACATCTCGTCATCATTGGTATATTGTAAGTATGTTTGTTGTTAGGCCTAGGGTCAGTAGAGCTGTTGAATTGAAGTGAAATCACATGATGAGGCCAGATGTTATTAGGAGGGCAGATAGTGCTCCTGTGAGGGGTCAGGGACTTGGGTTTACTATGTGATAGGCGTGGGTTTGGTGTGTCATTATGTATTGTCGTGCAGATATAAGCTAACTAGGAGGGTGAATACGTAGGCTTGAACTATAGCTACTGCGAATTCGAGGATTGTTAGTAGAGCTAAAATAGTAAATGTAATAAGTGCTGTTGTGGTATTGATATTTAATAATGCAAGGGTAGCTCCTCCGATTAAGTGAATTAATAAGTGCCCTGCTGTGATGTTGGCTGTTAATCGTACGGCAAGGGCTACTGGTTGGATGAAGAGGCTGATGGTTTCGATAATTACCAGTATTGGGATTAGTGGGGTAGGTGTTCCTTGTGGTAGGAAGTGGGCGAGTGATGCTTTGGTTTTGTTGCGGAAGCCTGTAACTACGGCCCCTGCTCATAGGGGAATAGCCATGCCTAAATTTATTGATAGTTGTGTGGTTGGTGTAAATGAATGGGGTAATAAGCCTAATAAATTTGTAGACCCAATAAATAGAATTAGGGACATTAATATCAATGTTCATGTTTGTCCTTTGGTGTTGTGAGTGCTTATTATTTGTTTTGACATGAGTTGAAGTGCTCATTGTTGGAGGGAGATAAGGCGGTTATTAATTAGTCGGTTTGATGTAGGAAATAGTAAGCTAGGGAATATAATGACGAGAGTAACAAGGGGGAGGCCTAGAATTACAGGGGTAATGAAAGAGGTAAATAGATTTTCGTTCATTTTGTTTCTCAAGGGGCGTCTTGTTTTGGCGTTTTTGTTGTTATTAATTTTGGGTTATAGTAGAAATCGTGTTTTGAGATTTTTAATTGGAGAACAATAAAGAGGACTAAAAATATTGATAGAATTGTCGTGAGTCACGTTGATGTGTCTAGTTGTGGCATGTCATCAAGGAGAGTGTTGTGCTCTCGGTCTTTAACTTAAAAGGTTAATGCTGGCATAGCTTCTTGATGACTTATAACATTGATGCAGATCACTTTTCAAAATATTCTAATGGGACTAGTTCGAGAACGATTGGTATGAAACTATGATTTGATCCGCAGATTTCTGAGCATTGGCCGTAAAATAGGCCTGGACGAGTTGATATGAGGGTTGTTTGATTTAAACGGCCTGGAATTGCGTCTGTTTTTAGTCCTAGAGAGGGAACTGCTCATGAGTGTAAAACGTCTTCGGAGGAGATTAGTATTCGAATTGTTATTTCTATAGGTAATACAGCTCGGTTATCTACTTCTAGTAATCGTAGTTCTCCAGGTTTCAATTCTGATGTTGGAATTATATAGGAGTCGAAGCTTAAGTCTTCATAGTCTGTGTACTCATAACTTCAGTATCATTGATGTCCTATGGTCTTTACTGTGAGAGATGGGTTGTTGATTTCGTCTATTATGTATAGAATTCGTAGGGATGGGAGAGCAATTATAATCAGAATAATGGCTGGTAGAATGGTTCAGATTGTTTCTACTTCTTGTGCGTCTATGGTGCTGGTATGGGTTAGTTTTGTTGTTAGTATCAGTAAGATAATATAGAGTACTAGTGAGCTAATTAGGAAAACAATTATCAGAGTGTGATCGTGAAAGTGTAGCAGTTCTTCTATGATGGGTGATGTTGCGTCTTGAAAGCCTAGCTGTACGGGATATGCCATATGAGATGTACGGGACTTTCACCTGTAATTTAATCTTGACAAGGTTATGTAATGTTTTACTAACATCTCGTTTATTGAGAGAGACATAGTGGTTATGGTGTTGGCTTGAAACCGATAATAGGGGGTTCAATTCCTTCCTCTCTTATTTTAGGTTAATGTATGTAGGTTCTTCAAATGTGTGATATGGTGGAGGGCATCCGTTTAGTCATTCTAGATTTGTTGTGGTTAGGTCCACGGTTAAGACTTCCCGTTTGGATGCAAATGCTTCTCAGATGATAAAAGTCATTAATATTACTGCCGTTAGTGAGATGAATGAGCCTATAGATGAAATAGTGTTTCATATTGTATATGCGTCTGGGTAATCGGAGTATCGTCGTGGTATACCAGATAGCCCTAAGAAATGTTGTGGGAAGAAGGTCATGTTAACACCTACAAATATAATTGCGAAATGGATTTTGGCTCATGTGTCATTAAGGGTGTAGCCTGAGAATAAGGGAAATCAATGTACAAATCCTCCTATGATAGCGAATACAGCTCCTATTGATAGTACGTAGTGGAAATGTGCTACCACATAGTATGTGTCGTGGAGAACGATGTCAAGGGAGGAGTTGGCTAAAACAATTCCAGTTAGTCCTCCAACTGTAAAAAGGAAAATGAAGCCTAGGGCTCATATTATAGCGGGGGATCATTTGATATTTCCTCCGTGAAGTGTTGCTAGCCAACTAAAGACTTTTACTCCGGTTGGGATAGCAATAATTATAGTAGCGGATGTAAAGTAAGCTCGTGTATCGACGTCTATTCCGACTGTGAATATATGATGGGCTCATACAATAAATCCTAGAAATCCAATTGATATTATGGCTCATACTATTCCTATATATCCAAATGGCTCTTTTTTTCCTGAATAGTAGGTTACGATGTGGGAGATTATTCCAAAGCCAGGTAAAATTAGAATATATACTTCGGGGTGTCCAAAAAATCAGAATAAGTGTTGATATAAGATAGGGTCTCCTCCTCCTGCTGGGTCAAAGAAAGTTGTATTCAGGTTTCGGTCTGTTAGTAATATTGTGATGCCAGCTGCTAATACAGGAAGTGAGAGGAGGAGTAGTACGGCAGTGATCAGTACAGATCACACGAACAGGGGGGTCTGGTATTGTGATATTGCGGGAGGTTTTATGTTAATAATAGTTGTAATAAAATTAATGGCTCCTAAAATTGAGGAAACACCTGCTAGGTGTAGGGAGAAAATGGTCAGGTCTACTGAGGCTCCTGCGTGGGCTAGATTACCTGCTAGAGGGGGATATACGGTTCAACCCGTCCCTGCTCCGGCTTCGACTATAGAGGATGCTAGGAGTAATAGGAAAGAAGGGGGGAGGAGCCAAAAACTTATATTATTTATCCGAGGGAATGCTATATCAGGGGCTCCAATCATTAGAGGAACTAGCCAGTTGCCAAACCCTCCAATTATAATAGGCATTACTATAAAGAAGATTATTACGAATGCGTGTGCAGTTACAATTACGTTGTAGATTTGGTCATCTCCAAGTAGAGTTCCGGGTTGGCCTAACTCAGCACGAATTAGTAAGCTCAGAGCGGTTCCTACTATGCCGGCTCAGGCACCAAATAGAAGATAAAGGGTACCGATATCTTTATGATTAGTTGAAAATAATCAGCGGTTTATGAACATGGGTAAAATGGCTGAGTAAAGCAATAGACTGTAAATCTAAGAATAGAGGTTTGATTCCTCTTTTTACCAGGTCCTGTAGTGAATTAACATATTGAATTGCAAATTCAAAGGAGCAGCTTCAAACTCTGCCGGGGCTTCTCCCGCCTTTTTTTTCTTGCGGCGGGAGAAGTAGATTGAAGCCAGTTATTTAGGGTATTTAGCTGTTAACTAAAGTTTCGTGGGGGTGGGACCCACCAATCTAGTGAGGATTTAGCTTAATTAAAGTAGTTGATTTGCATTCAATTGATGTAAGATATGATCTTGCAGTCCTTATCAGGAATTAAGTAAATTATACTTGCTTAGGGCTTTGAAGGCTCTTGGTCTATTTAACCTAAATTCCTATTCTAGGATTGAGAGAATTGGTGTAAGTGGTAGTAGTATAGTGGACAATACGGTTATTGTTGGTAGGAGGGTTATTCGTTTTATGGTTGAGAATTGTCATTTTATTTTTATGTTGTTTGTGGAAGGGAACATAGTAAGTGTGGTGGAATATGCCAGTCGTATGTAGAAATATAGGTTTAGTAGTGCTGTAATTGCTATGAAGGTAGGTAGGATAATGCTATTGTTTTTTGTCATTTCTTGAATAATTATTCATTTTGGCATAAATCCTGATAGTGGGGGGAGTCCTCCTATTGATAGGAGGGTAATGAGAATTAGAATAGTTATGATGGGTGTTTTGTTTCATGTGTGTGATAGTGATAGAGTGGTTGTGGTTGAGTTGGCTATAAATAGTGTAAATATGGTGGAAGTTATGATGATGTAAATGATTAGGTTTAGTAATGTTATGGTGGGATTGTATGGTAAAATTGCTGTTATTCAGCCTATGTGGGCAATTGATGAGTAAGCTATAATTTTTCGTAGTTGGGTTTGGTTTAATCCTCCTCAGCCTCCGATTATAATGGATAGAATTGATAGGGTTAAGATTATATTTAGGTTGATGGATTGGGATACTTGGTAAAGTACCGATATGGGTGCTAGTTTTTGTCATGTAAGTAAGATTAGGCCTGAAGATAGAGGGATGCCTTGTGTTACTTCTGGGACTCAGAAGTGGAATGGGGCTATTCCTAGTTTTATGGCGAGGGCTATTGTTATGAGTATGGAGGCTGTTGGGTTAAATAGTTTTATTACGGTTCATTGGCCTGAGAATATTAAGTTGATGATAATGGCTATTATTAGTAGTATTGAGGCTGTTGATTGAGTTAGGAAATATTTAGTTGATGCTTCTGTGGCTCGTGGGTTGTGTTTTTTTATTATAATAGGAATGATGGCGAGTATATTTATTTCAAATCCGATTCAGATGAGTAGTCAGTGGGAGCTAATTATAACGATAATGGTTCCAAGTATTATAGTTATTAAGATAATAATGAGAGTGATTGGGTTTATTAGTACGGGAAGGATACAAACCAACATTTTCGGGGTATGGGCCCGATAGCTTAATTAGCTGACCTTACTATTAGAATTTGGTGTAATTGGGAGCACGAAGAGTTTTGAGTTCTTAGGAGTAGGTTCAATTCCTATAGTTCTAGAAATAAGAGGATTTAAACCTCTATAATTTACTCTATCAAAGTAACTCTTTTGTCAGACATATTTCTTATGTTTGTGGGGGGATACTTGATAGGAGAATAGGTAGAGATACATGTCATATGCATAGGGCTAGCGTTAGGGGTAGAAAATTTTTTCATAATAAGTGCATCAGTTGATCATAGCGGAATCGGGGGTAGGATGCTCGGATTCATAGGAAGGTCATTGTGAGTAGTAGTGATTTGATGATAAAGTTAATTGCGTAGAGTTCTGGTATGTATGGGTTATGGGATGCTCCTAGGAAGAGGGTTGTTGTGAAGATATTTATTATAATAATGTTTGCATATTCTGCTATAAAGAATAGGGCGAATGGTCCTGCGGCGTATTCTACATTAAAGCCCGATACTAGTTCAGATTCTCCTTCAGTAAGATCAAATGGTGCTCGGTTTGTTTCTGCTAGTGTTGAAATGAATCATATTATTGCTAAGGGTCATGCTGGGAAGATTAGTCATACTTGTTCTTGTGTAATGATTAATGTAGAGAGAGTGAAGGATCCATTTATTAGTAAGATTGATAGTAAGATAATTGCTAGTGTAACTTCATATGAAATTGTTTGTGCTACTGCTCGTAGGGCTCCAATAAGAGCGTATTTTGAGTTGGAGGCTCAGCCTGATCAGAGGATCGAGTATACGGCTAAGCTTGATATAGCTAATATGAAAAGGATTCCTAAGTTTATATTGATGAGGGGATAGGGTATGGGTAGGGGGATTCATATAGTTAAGGCTAGGGTTAGGGCTAGGATGGGGGCTAGAATAAATATTGAGATTGAGGATGTGGCAGGTCGTAGGGGTTCTTTAATGAAAAGTTTGATTGCATCGGCGATGGGTTGGAGTAAGCCATATGGTCCTACAATATTTGGGCCTTTTCGGAGTTGTATGTAGCCTAGGATTTTTCGTTCAACTAGTGTAAGAAAAGCTACGGCTAGAAGAATGGGGATAATAAGTGTTAAGATGTTGAGTATAAACATTTTGTTAAGGAGAGGATTTGAATCTCTGAGTATAAAGGTTTAAGTTTTACGCAATTACCGGGCTCTGCCACCTTAACTGGGCCCTTTTCTAGGGCAGGTATTGTTTGTGAGGTCAATTGAGATAAAGTCATTGATTGATTTAAGGCGCTTTGTTGAAGTTGGCCTTATTTCTCTTGTCCTTTCGTACTGGGAGAAATACATAACAGATAGAAACCGACCTGGATTACTCCGGTCTGAACTCAGATCACGTAGGACTTTAATCGTTGAACAAACGAACCTTTGATAGCGGTTGCACCATCGGGGTGTCCTGATCCAACATCGAGGTCGTAAACCCTATTGTCGATATGGACTCTTGAATAGGATTGCGCTGTTATCCCTAGGGTAACTTGTTCCGTTGATCAAGTCTTTGGATCAATAAACGATAGTTTGATTTGACTTGTGGGTCTAGTCTT
The DNA here is from genome assembly GCF_023091745.1 of Budorcas taxicolor. Classification (NCBI taxonomy): domain Eukaryota; kingdom Metazoa; phylum Chordata; class Mammalia; order Artiodactyla; family Bovidae; genus Budorcas; species Budorcas taxicolor. The sequence goes on along the minus strand of NW_026292130.1, from coordinate 4,479 downwards.
TAAAATCGTTCGGAGGATTTTTTGTTCTCCGAGGTCACCCCAACCAAAACTGCTAGTCCATAAAGAGTGTTGTTATCCCTTAATGGTTAAGTTTATTTTCTTTGGACTAGTTAGTTAAAGCTCCATAGGGTCTTCTCGTCTTGTTGGTTTATTCCCGCCTCTTCACGGGAAGGTCAATTTCACTGATTGGAAGTAAGAGACAGTAAAACCCTCGTGTGGCCGTTCATACAAGTCCTTATTTAGAGAACAAATGATTATGCTACCTTTGCACGGTCAGGATACCGCGGCCGTTTAACGTCTAGTCACTGGGCAGGCAGTGCCTCCAATACTGGGGATGCTGGAGGTGATGTTTTTGGTAAACAGGCGGGATTTGTGTTTGCCGAGTTCCTTTTACTTCTTTTAATCTTTCCTGGGTGCACTCCTGTGTTGGATTAACAGTATAATTAATAAATTATTTATTGTTGGGTTATTTTTATTTACTGTTAACAGTCAGAGTATTATCAGATACTGACTTAAACTTGTGCAAGGAGAAAATATTTCTTGTTACTCATATTAACATTATTGCTTCTATTTAGTAATAGAATAGTCCAGTACTAGGTCTAGGAGTTGGTTATATTGTTGTTGGGATTAGTATTGTTTTTATTGTTGAGCTTTAACGCTTTCTTAATAGATGGCTGCTTTTAGGCCTACTATGGTGTTGTAAGATCTTACTCTCTAGTGAAGGTTGTACCCATTTCTAAAAGGCTGTACCTTTTTAGACTAACTTTTAAAGATACAGTGAGATTTGTTTATATTTTTTGGTATCTTTAAAGCTGAACTAAGATTCATTTTCTGGACAACCAGCTATCACCAGGCTCGTTAGGCATGTCACCTCTACTTATAGATCTTCTCACTATTTTGCCACATAGATGAGTTGGTTCTAATAAACTGTCTATAGGTAGCTCGTCTGGTTTCGGGTTACTTAGCTGAAATTCGTTTTGTTAAGTTTTTTGCTCGTTAATTCATTATGCAAAAGGTACAAGGGTTAATCTTTGCTTTTTTGTACTTTGATTATTTTCTTTCATCGTTCCCTTACGGTACTTTCTCTATAGCGCCATGTTTAGAATTTCTATCTCCTATACTTTAATAGGGGTAAATGTTTTGTTTTAGTATGTTTTGGTTATTGGATTGAAGAGTGGGGGTTTGGGCTAGGCATAGTTCAAAACATTCACAGTACACGAAATCTTCTAGGTGTAAACTAGATGCTTTAATTAAGCTATGTCTTGGTTTGTCCAAGCACACTTTCCAGTATGCTTACCTTGTTACGACTTACCTCCTCTCGTGTAATTGGTGCATGTAAATAGGTTTGGGTGCATATATTTACTTGAGGAGGGTGACGGGCGGTGTGTGCGTGCTTCATGGCCTGGTTCAACTAAGCACTCTATTCTTAGTTTACTACTAAATCCTCCTTTGGCTGTTAGTTTCATAATGGCTTTCGTATTAAGTTTTCTTGGATAGAAAATGTAGCCCATTTCTTCCCATTCCATAGGTTACACCTTGACCTAACGTTTTTATGTGTTATGATTGAGCTTACTTTTGTTCCTTTTCAGGGTTTGCTGAAGATGGCGGTATACAGACTGTATTAGCAAGGATTGGTGAGGTTTATCGGGGTTTATCGATTATAGAACAGGCTCCTCTAGAAGGGTGTAAAGCACCGCCAAGTCCTTTGAGTTTTGGGCCGTTGCCGGTAGTACTCTGGCGAATAATCTTGTTTTTGCAATTATTTATGTTTAGGGCTAAGCATAGTGGGGTATCTAATCCCAGTTTGGGTCTTAGCTATAGTGTGTCAGTTGTCGTAGAGTTACTTTCGTCACTTATTTTTGTTATAATTATGGCTTTTTACAGCTTAATTAGGATTTAACTCTATTTGGTGTAGTACTTTAACACGTTTTACGCCGTGTTCCTGTTAGCTTGGGTTAGTCGTATGACCGCGGTGGCTGGCACGAGATTTACCAACCCTAGTTAATATGGCTTAGTCGAACTTTCGTTCATGGCTTAAATTTTGTCACTGCTGTTTCCCGTGGGGGTGTGGTTAAGCAAGGCGTTATGAGCTACAGGGTGTGTGCTTGATACCTGCTCCTCTTAGTCCTGCTGATTCGGAGGGCGCTACTCACCGGGGTGCGGATGCTTGCATGTGTAAGTCTATTGAAAGTTAACAGGAAGGCCAGGACCAAACCTATGTGTTTATGGAGTTGGTATACTCATCTAGGCATTTTCAGTGCCTTGCTTTAAATTTAAGCTACATTAACCATGTAGTATGTAAGCAGACCCAGGCACCTATATGTCTATCTTGTTTGGAGTGTGAATTTGAGTATTGGGGGTGAGATAAATTTATATTGATACTTAGGGGGAAGTATGTTAAAAATGGTGGTTAATATTTAAGAGGGGGGGGGGGGAAATATAATAGGTATGTCCTGTAACCATTGACTGAAATGCCCATGCCTACCATTATGGGGATGCTCAAGATGCAGTTAAGTCCAGCTACAATTTATGCTCCGGGTCGGGGCCTTTGACGGCCATAGCTGAGTCCAAGCATCCCCGAAAATTAAAAAATACCAAATGTATGACAGCACAGTTATGTGTGAGCATGGGCTGATTAGTAATTAGTCCATCGAGATGTCTTATTTAAGAGGAAAGAATGGGCGGTTTTAGATGAGATGGCCCTGAAGAAAGAACCAGATGTCTGATAAAGTTCATTAAATAGCTACCCCCACGATTAATGGGCCCGGAGCGAGAAGAGAAATCCCTGCCAAGCGGGTTGCTGGTTTCACGCGGCATGGTCGGTAAGCTCGTGATCTAGTGGACGGGATACGCATGGTGACGAGGATAGATTTGACTTTATGCGCTATGTACGATCTAAGCAGGAAATGTCCTATGTACTATAGATAATTTTTATTGTACTTGCTTATATGCAAGGGGAAAATCATTTAATGTACTATATACATATTATATCTTTATTACATTAATTATGATGTACATGCTTATATGCATGGGGTAGATCATGTAATGTAATATATACATAGTATGTCTTTATTACATTAATTATAATGTACATACTGCACACAAAGTAGGTCATGTAGTATACTGCATTTATGTATGTTTTTATTATATTACTTCAGTGTATATATTCATACATATAGGATGGATCATGTGGTGTGCTAGACGCATATCATGTTTACATTGTATGAGTGTTAGTGGGTATGTTTGGGCAAATGACATGGTGTGTCTGTGTGTAGTACTCGTACATGTGTCTATTGAGGTGAGTTATTAAGCATGTTGTTACACGTGCAAGCTTATAGAGTGGGAGATTTGTGTCGTATGTTTAAAAATTTTAGCGGATTTAATACTGGGGAGGTTCTTAGTGTTTTTGGGGGTATATCAATAGACGCAATTAATAGTGGTTCAGGGAATAGTTTAAGTAGAACTTCAGCTTTGGGTGTTGATGGTGAGGCTATCGCTTCTTCCTTGAGTCTTAGGGAGGTTAATTGTTCTCCTTTTCTGGTTTACAAGACCAGCGTATTAATTTTACTACAAAGACTTGTCTTCATTTCAGGAGATTGTTTTCGATGGTGCTGGCTAGTGGTATTATTGCCAGGATGATGAGGAAATATATGATGGATGCTAATTGTCCGATGGTGATGTAGGGGTGTTCAACCGGTTGTCCTCCGATTCATGTAAGTGTTAATAGGTCTGCTATTAAAAGTCAGAATATGCATTGGCTGATTGGTCGGAACATTATGCTTCGTTGTTTGGATGTGTGGAGGAAGGGTACGAGTGTTAAGATCAAGATGGAAAGGACTAAGGCTAGGACTCCTCCCAGTTTATTGGGGATTGATCGTAGGATTGCGTATGCAAATAGGAAATACCATTCTGGCTTAATGTGGGAGGGTGTACTGAGTGGGTTTGCTGGAGTATAATTATCCGGGTCTCCGAGTAGGTCGGGAGTGAATAGTACTAGTGATATGAGGATGAGGATTAATAGTATGATGCCTAGGATGTCCTTGATGGTGTAATAAGGGTGAAATGGAATTTTGTCTGTGTCTGATGGAATTCCTGTGGGGTTGTTGGATCCTGTTTCGTGGAGGAAAATTAAGTGGATTATGGTGAGAGCTACAATGATAAATGGGAGGATGAAGTGGAAAGCGAAGAATCGGGTGAGGGTGGCTTTGTCTACTGAAAATCCCCCTCAGATTCATTCAACTAGGTTGGTGCCAATGTATGGGATTGCCGAGAGGAGGTTGGTAATGACTGTTGCTCCTCAGAATGATATCTGTCCTCATGGTAGGACATAGCCTATGAATGCTGTGGCTATTGTTGTAAATAGGAGAATTACTCCGATGTTTCATGTTTCTAAGAAGGTATATGATCCGTAATATAGGCCTCGTCCTACATGCATAAATAGGCAGATAAAAAATATTGATGCTCCGTTTGCGTGCATAT
>NW_026292129.1:0-24306 GCF_023091745.1 Budorcas taxicolor | reverse complement strand
CAACAGCATACCACAAGCTATACCATACATACGCATACTTGTTACAAACTAGTCTAGCAACCTATGCATATTCCAAAAGTAAGAATACTAAACTAGCAATAGACAATCCACTATCTTTAGATCATCTTATACAATATAAACTTCAAAGTGAATACAATCCAACTGGTTCTAATATACAAGATAGCAAAAAGAGAACTTCAGCTCAAATATCATGGATAAGACTCTGGCACATAAGACTTCTCAACAAAAGACACATTTTCAGCTTCTTGAGGGACGTACCCAAAGTCTGGCTCAGTTACACCTGATAACAATAAACGAATGAGGGTGTGCTTATATATAACAAAGCTCAGTGAGGATTCGAAAGATGTTTTGAAAACCTTTACTTTACCACTTGGAAAATCAACCTATGAACTACACACATTAAACATCATTAAAATCAACATTTCATTTCAAGCCACATAAATAATCATCCAATTGAGAAAATATACACTAGTTGGTGTAGCTCCATACGCCATCACGATCTCAACCAACTTCTTGTAAATCCCATAATACATAACAGAGGTACCTCATCTAGCCCCTCCCTCCATGCATCTCCGCCCATGCGAGCTGGGGGTAGTCTATAATAGTCATGCCGTTATTAACCCGACAGTCCGATGCTGCCCGAGAGGTGGCATACACTATCAAGACTTATGACAATATTAACAAACATCTCATATTCTGGGAAGACAACAAAGTAGGTTGTCCTCCAGATCATCATCTATCATCAACAATCATCAATCAGTTAACAACATTCCAACCAACATAACATCAATTAAACAACTAAGACGACCAAGTTAGATTAGGCCACCCAACTTATCACACATATCAACATACTTCCAAACCTGATCCTACTCAACAGCAATCCAAGAATCAACTTCTCAAACACTACTACCCAACAAAAGACAACATTTTAATAATTCAAAGAAAGACTACACAATCTTCCAACATTCATAACTTATAATCTAGAAATCCAATAACCTCTAAACCACTTCCTATCACTCCACCACACATTCAATCACATTTACCCCACCGAAACCAACGAAAAGCCATCCAAAACAAGTCCAACAACCCTATTTTTGGCAATGCAACTAGGTTGAATTTTTGGACTTTTGCTACAACATTCAAATTGAAAATTCGGTATTACAACATTACTACACAATAATTAACAAACTCATAGAAGCAACAACCATTCAATTCCAACCACTACAATAACAATTATTCAACTATAAGCCAATAAATCAATTTTAATGCCCGAAAATTAGAAATACATGCTACTATGGTTCAAAGTAGCTATAAATACATATAAATGGTCCTTGGAAACTACTGAGAAATAATCTAAAGACAATTGAACAAATCATCGGATAAAAATGCAACTATAGAAATTTGACAAGAAATAGCATTTTAAGATCTAAAACTTTTCTCTCACCTTTGATCCAAAATAATGCTAGAAATGCGAAGAACAGATGCCCAACAAGCGGAATCTAACTCGGAATGAAAAGCTTTGGACAAAAATTGAGTTTTCTAAAGAAAAATTGCTTTGAAAAACCTTGAAATTTTCCTATCTTTTTCTCCCTCAACCTTATGGCAATGTGTGTGTAAAATAGGGTGTTTTTGCATTGTTTTATTGTGTGTAGTCATTTTATAGCAAAAGTCAAACATTTAAGCTTTGGTCAAAGTTGTCAAATGTTGCCATTTTAGTTGTTTTATTCTATTTTTGCTTATATATATATATATATATATATATATATATATATACATACAACCAAGCTATAAAACCCGATTTTGCAAAAGAGGATTAACAATCATTTAAATTCCTAATTCTTTTTAAAATCCATTTTAATCAAACACATGTCTATTAATATCTGAGGACTAGGTTTTCAAATGTTTAAAAGACCAGTTTCAAAATTTTAGCAGACGTGTTTCAAAAATACTATTCACAAAACTCGACGATAAAATTTTCAATGCCGATTTTTATGAAAATTTCATGGATGCTCACATAGCATGTAATATGAGTAAAAATCACAAAATTAGCGCATTCTAAGTCAAATAACATATATAAGTCAAAACACGCAATTTCATACAAAGATGAAATTTGGGGTTTCACACCAACCAAGCCCCATGCTAAAAGGGTAAGTCCGGACCCGACAAACTGACAGAGTTTTCTCTGTACCGTGGACTAAACGGTTACCTACAAATAGAAGAGAAGCCACAAACCACATAATACAACCTTCACATCAACTCCAAACTCCAACCATACAACTTTCCCTACACTAAGGTCATCCGAGCCTTAAACCAAGACAATATAAACAAGCAAAGTCAAAACCATTGAAATCTTATCTTTTAGAGCCACTTATCATACCACTCTAATATTATCAATTTAACTTTCTTATAATTTGAGTCAACCAACCATCAACCTTTGATAAAACACACAAGCATGCAACATTAACAATAAGCAAAGTCTATAAGTTATTACAACCCCACTAAACTATTAATATCATACAAGACTTTAACTTTAATTTTACTTTCATCATAGCAACACAAATATACACAAGACCTATCGGTCTCAAAATAGATCATATAAACACAACAGCTTCATATAGCCACCCAGGCAAGCCAACCTAAAAGCAACAAACAACACAACACTCAAGGCAAAGGCTAAGTCTGAACCTCCTCTAACTCCTCAACAGCTAAAAGTTAGGGATCAACCTCAGCAGCTCCTGAAACATGTTAAAATGAGGAATAAGCAACCACAATTGCTCAGTGAGGGATGTGATACAGTTAACTAGGGCATTTTTAAAAATTGTTTCGTGCAATGCAATAGTTAAATAAATAGGGATATCAATTATTCAACTAGGAATCAATAAAGAACACTAAAGGCAATAAGGCATTATAATACCACACATTTAAAAGGATACGAATTCGATAACCCCAATTATTCCAAAGTCAATCTTCAATCATGAACCTCAATCCACGAACCACAAACTCAATCACTATGCTGGCATAAACCCCAAACATTCCAATGGGTATACTCTGAATGTACCTCGATATCCTATGACCTAATACCCTATGGCAATCTCCGGATTAGGCGAGTGAATGACTCAAGCACGGAGATCGAATATCTACTAGCAAGCCCACTGCCGCCCAGTGGATACCCCATATATCCATCCTGACGATATGGTTGCGCAACCACTATGCAATGCACTCAAATGACAATGACAATGACAATATAGGCAATAATCACATATGAGGGACGACAAAGTAGGCTACAATCGCAATAGTTACAATATAAGCATTAAAACGAGAAATAGACATATATGATCAAAGGGCTAAGTTCCACGACATTCACGAAATCTCACCAAATGATAAGATAACTTAAATAAACCTATATTAGCATTAAACCAATCACATAAAAGTCAATTACAAGTATTTAACTCCAATTATCTACTTTTTCCCTTTGTCTGCTAACACAATTTTACACTCATATGAAACTCAAGGCACAATTTTCACAAACCAACTATCCTATATCTCTAAGGACACTAAAAGACACCTACTCGAGCTCTAAAAATCAACTTTTGACACAAAAGCTCGGAAAGGCCCCGAGGTCACTTTTAACTACAGCTACCTTAAACCGCCCCTAAATTCAATGCCACAACAGCACCAAAAGTGTTTTTCCGCCTAGTAAATACCAAATCTAGCATTCAATTATGCACGGGCAATACTTTTACGCAAAGCCCCTTTTTAAATTTAACCATTTTTGCATTTTAATCAAGTTTCGAGCAAACTAACCACGTACAATCATTCACCTACGTTCAATGGCACCTATAGCACCTATAGATAACATAAATTTAATCCTACAAACACATTTTAGGAAAACCCTAGAGTTGGTACTATTTATTGTCTTCAACAATTGTACATATGCAAAATTTCAATAAGCAAGCTTTAAAACTACACAACACAAGTCTATATAGCATGTAGGAGGTATACTATAGAATATTTAAGCACTACATAAGTTAAAACTAACAAATCTAGAAATTCAAAGTTGAGACATACATATATAAAATGCATAAAAATGCTAAAACTCCCTACCAAAGGCTTGTAGTAGCTTGATAAAGGCCTAGGGACTCTTGAATGCCCTTGAAACTAGCTCAAAAACACACACAAAGCAAGCTTGGAGATAAAATTTCTCTCCTTTTTCCCTTGTATAGGCGTCGGCCAAGTGAAAGTACAAAGATGGAATTTTTCAATTTGTTTTGTATGCTAATGCTTTGTGTTTGTACGTATATGAGTATATTGTTACGTATAGGTAGTTATTTTGGGCCAAAAATAATGCAAGACAAGCAAAATAAAGTCCAAAAGATCCAATAAAACTAACTAGCCCAATAAACTATGTTAGACAATGTTTTTAACTATTCACTCGGACCAAAAATCATTTTCTAAACGTGCTCTCCTAACACGCAATGTCCAAGATCCTATTTTTCTCATGGCTCATATAAGTTATATAACATGGGAAAAATATAAATTTGGAGAAATAAGGCAGTAAAAAATTCACTATAAATAGTAACTAGTCTTAAAGCAAATTTGCACAAAAGGTATGCAACAGTTAAGGTAAGTATGCTGAAGGGCTCGGGCGTCACACCTAATAAGAACTATTTAACATATTTACAAATAACATCAACAACAAGTATCACGTAGCGAGCTTATCCATGTTATCATCACATACGTATTCCACGTAAGCTAAGTCTTGCTTACCTGAAAGGTTAGAAAGATGGGTGAGCTACTCTGACAAATAGCTCAGTGAAGGAGAAAAATGCAGGGAATTTTGAAAACCATCTTATCTTTTCAAAAACATGCAATGTACATAAAGGCAATAAATAAGCATTAAAATAGCAAGGCAAGAAAAGTAACATTCATAATAATACGCATTAATAAAGTAAACATATTTAAAAAGGATACTCTCGCTCTATTGATATCGTACCCTATATACCATCACAAACATCTTCCCCTATATACCAAGTAGTACCATCAGGTATGCTGACTCAACCTATGACCCAATCCCTCATGGATGCACTCTACCCAGTTTATTTGGGATAGGAAATAGCACATCGGTGGTCGGGTGATTGCCTGGCAAGCCCGATGTCGTCTAGGGTGATACGAACCAACCGCAACTGCTTGGTTGCAACCATGCTTTTACATTAATGCATACAACATATAACACTGTTAGCCTAAAGGGTTTCTAAATCTTGGTTTTGATGATTACAAACCATAAATATGTTTAATGAGTTGTTAAGTGTGCACAAGTAAAGATGAATCAAGGTTGACTCCGATTCTAAGATCATCAAGCTAAAGAAGGAAGAAAAACATCCATCAACTCAAGGAGAAGATTCAAAGAATGAAGATAGAGTTATAAGGATGGAAACGGAAGTCATAAGGGGTACCGGTTGGGACTTGACTGGAGTTTTTGGGACTTGTAAATAGTATAGGCTTAATAATGATTCTCAAACAATATTTTTGAAATATGTGCTTTATGCCTTACAAAACATTCTCAAAAGAAACACTTTCAAAAGAACCAACCCTGGCAGTTTGGATCCCACCGGACGACCCCACGGCGACCGGTCCACCGGTGGCCAAAAGGTCATCCGCCCAAGACCTGTCCACTGGACGAGGGTCTCTCGACTGGTCAATCGGCAAACAGGGGTCGACCGGTCAGGCCAAAACACTGATCCAAAATATAGTCGTTTTATGAACATTGGGGATCATTTATTATACCCATTTTGGCTTCTATTAATGCTGTCAACTGAAAAATCTTAAGGCATTGATTCAAAGTAATTACTCTTGAGTTCTTTCATCATCTTTATCTTTGAATCATCATTTATCTATACTTGAGCAAGAAATTGTGAGCATTGTTGAGAAAGAAGCATTCATTGTATTCATCTACCCTCAAAGAGGACTTTTATTGTGAATCTCAAACACTTACCAAAAGAGATAGTTAAACACTTTGAAAGGAATGATTTCCATGTCAAATGTGTTGGAATTAAAGATTTGTATTGAAAAGGGTTCTTTCTATTATAAAAGCTTGAGCTATCATTATAGTTGGTTTGTGGACTCACCAACATTTGAAGAGCCGCCATAGTGAAGATTGTTGAAATCTTAAGTAGGGAGCTTGGGTCATGGACTTAGGCAGGGGCCGAACCACGCTAAAATCGCGATTTGCAATCTCTTTCTCTCAACTCTCTCTTTGCATTATTTTCTACTCACCAAGTGTTTGATAAATTGTTTTACTCACATTTTATATTGCTAGAGTGCATATCTATTTAGAATTGTTTGTGATTAATCATTGCTAATATATTGTCTAATCGAAAAAGTAGTATTATTGTCTATATAACCTAGTTCATCCCCTCTTAGGTTTAATTAAGGGACAACAAACACATAACTCATTCGCATTATGCAATTAAGTAAAAGTAATTAAAACAAATAAGGGGAAATTAACAAAGTAGGTTGATTCCCGAGTAATATATACTATGAGTATGCATGTAACAAAACAACTAAATGCTCAAGGAAATCAATCAATTAAACACAACACATCATTCAACTAGCAACTAAATGGACAATTACCTATTTAACCAATTAAGTACATTACTCAGGTAAACAACCAATATAAACAAGGCATGCTTTCAATTAACTTGCAACTAGGTACTCAAGTAATAAAATTATTCCAAACTATTCCACATAACAATTAAGCACTCCAATTTTATCCAACCACCTATCGAACCAAATATTCAAACTAAAGGCATAAAACAAATACAATCAATACAAACAACCACTTTACAATCCATGAACAATCTAGTTTCTATCCAAACTATCTATCTAAATGCTCAAGACATTTAAATAAATACACACAACACATTCATATAAGTAATTTAAAAGCAATAAATACAACACAATACAACCATTTAGCTTTAAACCACAAGAAATCCAATATGACACTATTCCTTATTCCAATGGTGGGTAGTTAAGCTATATTCTTCACAAAGGTACGGAACTCCCAATCTAATAATACTAACTCTTTATGCACACTTTATGACACCTTCTAATGATGTGGAACTACACTTTTACCCACAATTACCACTTAACCCTGAAATGCTCCTTTGTCTATTTGAACTACAACTACCAAATTCGATCACCAATTCAATACCATAAACGCATCGTAACTACTATCTAGCATATCTAAGACTACCCAACACATTCTACCCGGTTGACACTTCACACAAATGATCCTTTTTGTTCCCAATTAACGTTTTTCAATTTTAGCTATGTTATATCCATTTAAATGACACATTTAGCCTCCTAAGCATTTATGGCACCTAACCAAAGCGATAATACATTAAAATGAATCAAAACCCCAATTTATGAAGAAGTTACTATTCATCTACTATTCATCATCTTGCTAAAATGTCCAACCACCATATTCAACCATTAAAATGCTATCTAACTACAAAAGTTTGCTTTACATACAGAATAAAGAGTAATTTAAGCAATTATAACACAAAACAAAGTATTATATAACAAAATCAAATTTTGACATAAACTAAATATGAACAAATATGCAAATCTTTCAAGAATCCCTCACCATACAAGGCAAAAGAAGGTTGATGAAGGTTCAAAGATGGCTCAAGAACTTCCCAAAGCAAGCTCAAGATCAACTTGGAAGATTTTTAAATTTTTTTATATTTTCTTCATTTTTTTCTCTATGGCCGAAAATGGCTGCTGTTTTTAGGTATTTTTCTTTTGTTTTATTGTATGTATATATTTGTATTTAGATATATATGGGTTGGGTTATGGATTTGGGCTTGGGTTTGGTTTAGGAAAATGGGTTTAGTTGGTTATTTTGGCTAAAAAAAAATGTTTCTTGATTGTTACTATTCATACAGGTGAAACATATTTTTATAACTCGTACACCCGATATGCTATGCTCCTAATTTTGGTGAATGTATGCCCAAAAAAAAGTGTATATTAAGAGAAAAATACAAATTTTGAAAAATAAAATCCTTTAATTTTTACCTTGGACTCAGGGTTTATTTTAAAATAATAAAAATAAGTCTACTGGATGCTGAAAACAATTCCACATAATTTAAATAATAAAATAATAGGTTATTTATATTATAAAAGTTAATTAAACATAGCTTACTTATTTTTCAAAAAAAAAATGTAAAAGTAGTCTACTAAATGAATGCAAGCTATTGAGTAAACATATAATCATATAACAACACTTTATTTAAACACATAAACATATGCAAATATATATGCAAATAAATATGATATGCATGCACTAGGTCTCAAGTGTCACATCCTCCCCTCCTTAAACAAATTGCGTCCTCGCAATTCTTACTCTGAGCATACTACTAACTCTGAAGATCAATGGCGAAGACTCTAGGCTGAACAAGTTGCTGTGGAGGTGCATTATCAGCCGGTTTACCCCGATTATCTCTGATTATTATCTAACCCTGGTCAGTCTTAAATCTCAGATAATCTATTGCCCTGTGCTGATCACTACTGCACCCTGTGCATTTCTCGGTTCTCTTCCAACATTTGCCCTCACTATGGCCCTTCCTACCACAGAATGTAGACACTGGAATCGGAACTGCCACTCTACTAGCTGAAGAACCGTGAATTGAATGAGCAGTTAAACTAGTCTGCAAAGCTCTCATGACTGTTAGTCTATTTTGGGCTTGAATCGAGGCCAACTCTGACTGAGCCCTCACAACAATTGGTTGTCTTCCCAATTGGCTAAGAAGATTCTCCAACTGCATTAAAGGCTGAGAAAACTACTTCTGGTCAGCCCCTTGGTGACTTTGACTCGGTCTTGACTGCACCTGAGTCTAGAAGGAATCTATATAGCTCTAGGACTACTGTGTGAGACCCCAGACCCGCATACATATATATTTACTATGTAGTGTCATTCATTTGCATACATTTATGTGAAATTATTTTAAAAAAAGCTTATTTAAAAATAGTTACTTTTCATAAGATTTTCGACTGTTTTATTTTCTTAGTTTTACATTTTTCTGCTATTACTTGACATTTAGGAGGCATGAATGAATTTGAATTACTTGCATAGCACGTCGGGAAGGTAGGTATAAAAAATGTTTTGGGTGTCATAATGAATAGTAAATTTTAGCTTTTTACATTGGGCTTTTAGTGTTTAGCTTTGTTTTTGGGCATTTTAATTAGCTTGTAGTGCATTTTTGCCTAGCTCAAACCCATGACCCAAACCCAATTTTCTTGTCTTATAACCCATATTAGCCATAAAAATTGACCAAAAAGAGAAAAAAAGATGAAAAATAAGCCTTAAAGGGGAAAAACGAGAATAAAAAGAAAATTTGCAAGAGTTGGCCATTTGATCCAATCCAAAGCTTGGTTGTGAGATTTTGAGCTGCCCAAGAGCCATTCTTAGCATCTTCTACTTGTTTAGGTGAAGGATCGCATATTTATTTGCATTTAAAACTTGTTTCAAGATTATTTAAATTTCTAGATTTGTTATAAATGCTTGAATTTATGGTTGTTCTTGCTTATATTGCATGTTATAGAGAGTGTAGAGCAAACTTTTGAGGTTATTTGATAATTTTGTTGGCTAAAAATGGTGGTGTCATGTTGGAGAAGATGAATAGTATCAAATTGGGGTTTTGATAAAAAGTTGCTTATTAGATTGATTTCTTGCTTCCTATAGATGCTAAAGATGTTAACAAAAATAGAAGAGTAGTTGTATGGACTTAGTTTGCTTAAACCTTGGTTAAAAATGCAAATTTAGCTTAGGTAACAAAGGGGTTTCAGAGTAAAAGCGAATCCAGGTTGATTTGATCGATATATCTAGTGTTCTTAGGGCATATACGTGTTAGAAGTGCTTTTCTAACTCTCGGTTGAGCTTTGGTTAGGGCACGTATAGTACAAACTGACAAAGGGGCAATTGGGGCTTTTGTGGCAATTGTGGTTTAAAGTATGGTTTTATGGTTTTGAATGATGTTATAATATGTATTTAGAAGTGTAATATAGTTGGGTTATGACTTAGGAAACTTGTAATTGGTATGTGCTTTGAATTAGGTCTTGAGCTAAAGGGGTCGTTTGACCAAGTGTTGACTTTTCATGTTTTGATTAGAGTTATCGTCCTAGCAGTGCATGGAAGCACTTTTAGTGTTATTGTGGTATTGAATTGAGGGGCAGTTTAGGTAGCTATAGTTCAAAGTGACTTGGGGCCTTTCCAAGCTTCTGTATCAAAAGCGGGGTTTTAAGGTTGTAGTGGGTGTCTTTTAGTGTTCTTAGAGAGGTAGGATGGTTGGTTTGTGGAAATTGCACTTTGTGTTTCGATTGGAAACTAAATTGTGTTGGTAAATAAAGGGTAATAGGCTAAAGTTAGGGTTAATGTTGTAACTGTGTTGCAATGCTACTTTTCATGCTTATTTAATGTCCATTAAATGGTTGGTTTGGAGTTTGCTTGAGTTTCATTTGTATGAGTAAGAAATTGGGCTAAAGGAGATTAGTTTAGAAAGTTAAGATAGTTACTAGTAACTGCCTTTAAATTAATTAGTTAAGAGCTTAAATGTAGTTACGTAGAATGTTATTTCCTTTTGGAAGTTCATAAATTGAACTATATGTTTACTTAGAGATTGAACGAATATACCTATAACTTGTTCATATTGCTTATTAATTGTATTAGGTGTGAAGTTATGCTTATGTAACTTATTGGTTAAGTGCCATATAGTGTTTCTTCTAAAATAAATTGTCATTGCTAGTTAATGTATATGTTATTATTATGCTATTGTTTTCATGTAATACTTGGCCTAAGAAATGTTGCATATGTAATCGCTTGAGTTGTATGTTGATTGAGTAATGAATTGAATGCATGCTAAACAATGAAATATATTGATAATTGTGTGAGATCAATGGAATCAAATAAAGATGAATAAGTTAAGAGATTTATGAACTAGCGTTAGTTAAGAATGAACGTATAATTCTTAAGCAAATAATTGATTGTGTTGCGTGATGATAATTGAAGGAATGGTACATTTGGAGAATATTAAAGAAGTTCTTGGCTAATTCTCATAGGTTTGGTTTTAAAAGGTGAGGGAGTCTTCATCCTTATGTGCATAATAGTTTATCTCCTTGTTCATAGACTATGTGATTTAGTATAATTGTTAAAGTAATATGTGCGTATTGATTATATATTGTGTATGAGGGCAACCTACTTTGTTGTCCCTCGATTTTGTGATTATTCGGTTGTCTTAATTGTTATTATCTTGAGTGTATTGCATTGTGGTTGCACAACCATTTGGGTATGGTAGTGTCGTGGAAGCTGGGCGGCATCAGGCTTGCCGGTATACCTCGGCTACCATGGTTGCCTTGTCCCTCTCTTGCTTGGGATGTCGTACAGGGAGAGTTGGGTTGTAGGATTTTGGAGTACATCCGGAGTACACCCATTTTGAAGTTATAAGGGGATGTTGGCTTATCGATTTGAGCGTCATTATTACATCAGGATTTCAGTTTATGGCTCGTGGTTCATGATTGAAGAGCAAATGAATCGTATCCTTATTAATGTGTGGTACTTTTATTGTTTATTCGTACTTTAGTTACTTAACTGCTTTATATGTATTTAAATGTTGCATTGCAGGGATCCCCTTATAAATGTTTCCCGTAACTGTTCCCCTCCCTCGCTGAGTATACATTATTTGTATACTCACTCCTCATCATGAATCTTTCAGGTTATAGCCAAAAGGAAGTGTAGTTCGTGATTACGTGATAGTTCATGCTTGAAGAGTGGCCTTATGTGTTATGTGGCTTGAGCTGTAAAAGTTGTAAAGTTTTACTTTCATGAATTGTATATACTCAATGTATGAAAGAAATGTAATTAAGCTTAACCAGGTCATAGAGTGCTTTGATAACCTAGTTTATATAATAGCTTAATGAGGTTTGAGTTCAATGCATGTATGGAGTTGTTGTATGTTTGGACATAGTACTAGTCCATTTATATGTTGTGTGCAAGTAAACTGTTTGTCGTATAAACAGGGAAAACTCCATCCGTTTTTTCTCGTATTTCGTAACTTGGATTTTGGATCAGGTTGTGTTTAGTGGATATATAGAGCTCCTATTTTCATGAGGGAATGGGGCATTACGTGCTGCCTCTGCTGACCCTGGCTCGAAGTCTAAATCCAACTCGGCTGGCTTTGGCTCTGTGATAGATTAGGCCTCTTGCAAGGCTGATCGAGCTTAGCAGTTAACTCGGCCTTCCTCTTCTCAAACTTCAATGCAACTAGAATAGTCTCTGAGTATATAGCAAAGGAATGAGTAGATAAATGAAGCTGTATGTGAAAGGTGCTAGCCAACATAAGATATCATGTCATTACATAATCATAAGTTGGATTCAAGATCTAGAATGTCATGCATGGACACCTTGACATAGCCAAAAACTACATAGGCTATCTACAAAAATTTTGCAAGTTTCGTAACAAGGATCAAAATGCTAACATCTCATTATACCCATTGATTACTAACACATATATATATCAACTATATATACATAAACAAAAGGAGGTTCATAGGTATACCTCACTAGTAGATCAATTTGGAGAAGATATAGATAGTAGACAAGCCTTTGAATCCTTCTAACTTGAAGGCTCTAGTTAGTCCACCAAGCATCCAAAGTCCTACCCCGCCTTCAAAGTTACCTTTAGATTGTAATGATTACAATCCTAAGGCTTGCATGACTTTTACTTTAGAAGGAAACAATTGTGATTAGCTAACTAATAAAGTAACATTATATATATAATTATATGAATATGTTTTATATATAAAATAAAAGATGACAATCTTCTCTCACCACCCACTTGCAATTTCGGCCAAGGGGTAGAGGAGAAAGAAGATGATCATCTTTCATCATCTAAAGCTAATGATTGAAATCAAATGGCTTGCATGGCGTGTCATGAAAAGGTGACAATAGTGATTGGTCACTTAATTTATTATTAGCTTATATTAGATGACAACATTCTCTTTCATCATGTGACAACTACATATACATACATATACAATTCGGCCAAGGCATACAAGGAGAGGAGTGGGAACTTCATTTCTTCATCTTTAAGCTTGAACTTTCGGCCATAGCTAGAAGTTCATGAAGCTTTTTCCTTTTTGATCAAAACCACATATTCATAGTTTCCTACATTGAAGATATACTAGCACATAGTATCTTCAAGGTGGGGTAGGACTTTGGATGCTTGGTGGACTAACTAGAGCCTTCAAGTTAGAAGGACTCAAAGGCTTGTCTACTATTTACATCTTCTCCAAAGTGATCTACTAGTGAGGTATACCTATGAACCTCCTTTTGTTTATGTATATATAGTTGATATATATATATATATATATATATATATATATATATATATATATATATATATATATATATATATGTGTTGATAATCAATGGGTATAATGAGATGTTAGCATGTTGATCCTTGTTACAAAACTTGCAAAATTTTTGTAGATAGCCTATGTAGTTTTCGGCTATGTCAAGGTGTCCATGCATGACATTCTAGATCTTGAATCCAACTTATGATTATGTAATGACATGATATCTTATGTTGGCTAGTACATTTCAAGTGGTATCAGAGCCATGTTGTTATGTCCATTGATTATCAAATGTTGGTCATGAGTTTTTGAACCCTATGGCCAAAAATGTGCTTGTTGATTTGCATGTTTTTTATGTTAAGACTTTAGTCTACACACATGCATGTTCATGTCTAGTTTAGATCTTTGATTGATAATCTAGATGTTGAATATATATTTGTGTGTATATGTCTTAGCTTGAACTTGCATGCTATACCTATTTGTAGTGATGGCCGAAAATCACTAGGATGCTTGAGATGTTTTTCCTTCTTGATATATAAGCATAAATGAAAAGACAATGATGGATTTGGTCTTTGCATGTTAATATTAGACTTTGGATAAAAGTCTATGTTTAAAAGAGTCATATTAAAAAGCGGTTTTCTCTTGCATGTATAAAGTCAAAGTTTTAGAAAAGACAAGTTTTCCATCTATATGGTGTTGGCCGAAATTCTCTTTGTTGTAGGAGATTGATTTTGTTTTGTTGTATGTGACAAGATGATAGTAGTTGCCTTGAAGTCCTCAAAAGATTATTTCTATTATATACATGTGTTGGAATAAAAGTTTAAAAGATAATTTTAGCTTATTTTATATGATCATGCATATGAGGACTACTTGAAAATTAAAAGTGTTTAATAGTCAAGATTGCAACTTATCTATGTGTCTTGAATATGACAAAATATATGTTACATAGTTGGCCTATATGTTTTAATTTTGAAATTAGAAATTATCTAATAAGTAGTATTGAGATATTTCTAAATTTGAGAAAGTAGAAAGTTGATCATTTAATGACATAATACTTTCAAAGGACTATTGGGCTATAGTTAATGTATGTGGGCCTTTAGAGACATGTTGATTTGGGCTTGGGCCTTGTGTACATCTACTCGTGCTCGATTTTAACCTATTGGGCCACTTTGTGTTAACGGGCCATGGACTTGTGTTTTTCGTTAAAGTTTTGGACTTAGATGTGAATATAATTAATTATAAGGAGTTATGAATTAATGGGCCATTATGACTTGCATATATATAAAAGGAGTTTTATAATTATGCAAAAGGGCATTGATTTAGTTTATGCTTTCATAATTGATGAGTAGATTAAACTTGAATGGTGAATTTGATCATGGACTTGGGCTTTAGGGTCAAAAGATGTTGGGTTGTAATATGAGACGTAAGTCTCAATTTATTTCTTGTCATTTGAGAGAATTATGTAGTGAGGACTTTTATGTAATTCTTCAAGAGATAACTTGACAAAGGACGGACTTTTCTAAGGAGTTGGAAACCCAATGGACTTTTCTAAGGAGTTGGAGGCCCAATGGAGATTTCAAGGAGTTGAAGATCTTTTAAAGTAAATAGTTTATTTCTTTAAGCCCAAAAGCCAAGCCCATGATCCACCATTTTTTTATCTTTGCATTCATACTATTTAAATTGCTATAATTGTGATTATTAGCTTAATAGTATGTAGAATGCTTATTATTTTGATGAGATTGTGTTTACTCCCTACGTGCAAACGAATATTAGATTTTCAAACTGTAAAAAGGGTTTTATCATAGTCCTCCGCCATCCTAGGATATTTAATAAGACCCAAATGAATATGATCCTTCTTACCTAAGGGTAGAGGATATGTTTCAAAGTAAGTTTATTAAAATCACTAGAATGAAACATAGTGATGTGGTTGTCTGCCAAAATCTAACGGTCAACATAGCCACAAAGGCTTGAGACTATTGATTCAATTTGTGGGATAACTAAGTGATGACGAGTATAATCTAACTAGATCATCTAATCAATTATAACCACAAAGGTTTGAGATCAAGTGATTTAGGGACTAAAGTAGACCATACCCTATAGAAATAGACAACAAAGAGTTGTTGACCTTTGGTATTCATGTTTCAACATAGCCACAAAGGTTTGAGGAATGTGTCCGATCATAGGAACTTGGTCATCCCACTTAGAGTCTTTTCATAGATTCATGTTTTCTCATTTAGGGAGTATGAGATTTAAAACAAATAGTGTGAGTAGCTATTATATCTTGTAATTTAATAGCTTTACATATATTCTTATTAGCCTGCAATCTTACTTTCTATTATATTTACTTTTTTCTGTAGTTTAATGGCTTTGTTCATAAATCATATTCTATCCATCCTTAATCATGATTATTTAGTTGGACCAAACTTTGAAAAATGGTACAAAAGTTTAAGGGTAGTCATCCAATTTCAGAGAATTGAGTATATGTTGGATGTCCCGACATTTGCTCCTGTTAATGAGACTGCTTCTGAGAGCGACAAAGTCACTTACTATAAGTGGGTTCAGGATGACATGCGTGCTAGGGGATACATTCTTTCATCAATGAGCGATGATCTTCGTCAATTCTATGAAGGGTTGCCTCATTCCATAGATATCATTCGTTGTTTGGAGGAATCCTTTGGCGAGTGCAGTCAGTCTATGAGATTCCAGTTGACCCGTGAGCTTTTTAGTATGAGACTTGAGGAAGGGGATGACGTGAGCCAGCACTGCCTCAGAATGATTTACTTGGTAACTCAATTGGAGGCATTTGGTTTCGTCATGGATCCCCGACTTCAGGTAGACTTGATCTTGCAGTCTCTTCCACTAACCTACTCTCATTTGATCTTGGACTTTCACGTGCACATAATCGAGATCACACTGAATGAGTTGCCAGATATTTTGACTAGCTAGCAGAACCTTGGTTTGGATGCAGGGCCCGATCCCCATGTTGAGTCCTCTCATTCTGTGGCTACGCCTAGCCAAAACAAAAACAAAAGAAGGAGGAGGAAGAGACATAGGAGAAGCCGGGTTGTGGCATTCTTACAGGAGATCTCTCATCAGGAGGGGATTGAGTATTTGACACTGTTTATGCATGATTTGGTTGTTTTGGATCGGCTTGGTATGCGATCCCAATTTTGAAATATGTTTATAAATGTTTTAGATTAGTTTGAATGTTTCTTTAAATAGTAGTGACTATTATCAATCTTTTCTTATTATGGGGTAATTTTGGAATTGATCATTTGTAAGAAATGATTGACATTTTGTATATCCTTCATTAATAGTAATGAAATGATCAGAATGCGTGTCGGAAGAAACGATGTCTTCAAACTCAAACATTTATATTTCATTGGTTTGCATTTATAGAAATGACAAAATACCAAATCATATATATATTGTCTTGAACTTTGAAATGGTCAAGAGTTAAAGACTAGAATTCTTGTATTTATCTATCTAAATGAGTTTGATAGATTAATTATTCTTTTTGACAAAAGAGCTTGTTCAAAATAAATAATTGAATGAAATGGAGCTTATGAGACTTATCCAAATATGTTGGGTTATAAAAGAAGATTAGAGAATGCACCTTTTATCACCATAATCTTTCAAATTGATTTTAAACTTATACCATGTTTTAATTCTATAGCTGTATAGAATTTAAACTCATTCATGCATAGTTTCTTTAGAGAAAGGTAACTATAATGAAATGGTTAAAATGAAAAGATAAAGATCGTTTTCATTAAATGAATGTGATATCTAAATTTATAAGAAAAGTTAGTGGGAGTTAATGCCCTTAACAAGTCTTGTGAATTTATGATACATTCGTTTGTCAAAGTCCAATTGAATTTTATATCATGTTATTTTTCTTGGGTAAACCAATCATGTCTTGTAAGTGTCATGTCTATGAAGTACAATGATATGATTATTTGTTTTCTCATTGCCTGTACACCAAGTCACGATCCTAAAGTTCTCATTAAGAAGGAGGAATCTAAGAAATTTTGGTCTCTAGTCTCAAAGACAGGGTATCCGTCTTTTCTTGTAGATTTCCTTCCGACTATTAAGGAAAGGTTGCGAATGGTTTTTGCACTTAATCCTTACGCTATTTGTATTCTCCTTTAAAGTGCAATGGCAAGTACTTGGCAGGATATAATGTAATGAGTTACATGATAGATATCGGAGAGAACACATATAAGTTCTAGTGATCTTATTGTTATAATGATCTCTATATGAACTTTAACCCATAATTTTAAGGTTTATGGTTATAGTAAAGTTCTTAGTGAAGAATTCACTTAAAAGGATAAAAATGTATTTAGTAGATTTGTGAATTATTGGAAAGAGTTCCGAATAATGATAAATAATAGTTATGTTATTATTTGAGCCTAGATGCTGCTTGACTTTTATGATGTTTGGATAATATATGGTTCTGTCTATTGATAGTAGCCGATGCAATATGGTGGCTATCATAGAGGCTTTTTGCACAAGCTTAAAAGAACCTGATCTCATCAAAAGTCCAAACCTGTAAAGAGTCAATTCAAGAGTTTCTTTCTTGATAAGAAAATGAATTAACAGATAAAGATCCTATAGTTATTTCTATAGATGACCCACTGATCCTGTAAAATAAGTTACAGTTGATCACCATCTTTGGGAAGATGAGTATAGAGATACGAATGTAAAATGCACTAGATCCTATGGTTGATAGCATTAATGCAAGTGGGCGATTGTTGGGGATATGCCCTAATGCTAAAGTTTGAGATGACCTTATTAGGGTTTAATAAGAATATGCTTTTGTGTTTTATACACAATGTTATTTGTAGGATGTTCATATTCTTCGCTTCGATATGAATATGTCCCTAATGCCTATCCGAGAAGAGAAATGTTCTAAAATGGTTTAGGATATTTTGCACTTTCTCTTTGATATGATAAATATTAAGAAACGATTCATAGCCCTTCAGATTATTCATCCGGGACTAGAATAATCGAGTACGGGTTATCATATGTAAACCTTTGATTAACATAGTGATGTTAATGATAAAGGATGGCGTGCGAAATGCCAGAACAACATGGTGATGTGGACTAATAAACATATGAATGATCGTCTGTGTACGGATCATTGAATGTGACAATAAATAATGAACTACATGATTTCAGGCTAATAGTTTACTATTTAGTTGAGAATTGTACAAATTAATCCTCAGACTTTAGAGATTACGGCTGCCGGTTATATCAGGGGCTAAATACTGTGTCTGGACAATGCCCGTCTTCTAAGGTGGGTTACGGCCTTTCACGTTTTAGTCTTATGGTATGAACCGACAGGTAATTGTCAAGATATGATCTGCTAACCTCTGACGAGAAATGATGTCCTATGATATCTGAGATCGATTGGTAAATGAGCAAGTCCTTGGCCAAGGCGAGTATGAAGTGATGGAAATGAGTTTTTCCATGATAGTCATCTCTCGTTTCACTGATTCAGATTTGTACATAGTATCGGATGTGAGCTTAACCATTTCATGGTCCTTTCTCGATCGGGGCACTTATAATAGAAGGATCAAACTGTACGCTAATTCTTGACGGTTAAATGGATTCATGAAAAACGTCGTCTTCATTATCGTATACATTCTCATGATACGTTCGTTGCTAGTGCGTCACTCATGAGCATGAGGGTATTTCGGTAAATGACAGAGACATTTCTGAAATAGATAAGGAGGTTTATCAGGTCCCTCATCGATACGCGATTATAAATCTAGAAGGTCACACACTAATAAGTGTCATGAATAAGTTCACCGGAAGCTTGTATTTTGGGGTTAGTGGCTTTAAGGTGTTAAGAGTCACCAATGTTGGTATTTGGGCCAAAAGTATAATTTTGAAAAGTTTTGGGGTTAAATTATAATTACTAAAACTTTTGGGGCCAAATTATAATTATTGAAAAGTTGTTTTAATATGTTTATTCTAATAGAGATTAGAGTTGGAAAAAATATTATATATATATATATATATATATATATATATATATATATATATATATATATATATATATATATATGTATATGTGTAATGATGATGTAATTTGTGAAATGTCACGTCATTGTCTTAGTTGTCAAAAGGTGAAATTACAATTCAATGACTAGATAATTACATATGGCATTTGCATGTAGAGGTTGATGACTAGGATAGTCCATGTCATCTTTCACGCCCCGACCCAACCCCCAAGCTAAAGGCTAAGTCCGGACCTGACACACGGATAGAGTCTCCCCTGTACCGTGGACATTCTGAAAACCTGTAAACTCTCAAATAAGGTAACCACAAGATAAATAAGCTTTTCATGGCTAAATATTTAAAGATTCAAGACCATCCGAGCCTTGAAGCAAACAACAGTTCCAAAACCACACAAGCATGCAAGTAACTTTGTTTACAACATAGTCTAATAGCCATGACATTCTAGGATAACATTAAAACATACTTAAAAGATAAAACATTCTACATTAAGCCATTCACTCCCAAGCATGCAAAGTGAATAAAAGCAGAAACATAAGTTATTACAAGACATAGGCTTCCAAATCTACACCACAATCAACTATCCTTCAACTTGTACAACAAGCATATACATAGCCCTTAGGCTACAAAATAGGACATAAGATAAACAGATGAGCCTTCCACATAGCAGCAAGAATATAAACCACCTCAAGCTATCAGGCACAGCAACTAAGGTAAAGGATCAGTCTGAACTTCCTCCTCCTCTACTACCTCAACCAGCTGGGGATCACCCTCAGTGTCTCCAAACATATATCGAGGTATGAGCAACCACTGTTGCCTAGTGAAGGATAAGGTCCCGGGGCGTGCAATGCAACAAGTAATACAGTCAACAACAATAACAATTGAGCAATTCAAGAAACAATGATATCTTAAATAACCACACATTTGAAAGGATACATCTCACGTAACCCCTATACACCAATCTTCACTGGGTCTTCATTCACGATCCACGAACCACGAACATGATCACGATAAGCCGGCATAACCCCAAACACTCCAGTGGGTGTACTCCGGATGTACCCCGATAATCCTACGACCCAACACCCCCTGTGTGACGCCCCGAACCCAACACTTCATTAATTGCATCATTAAATGGTTAACTTAGATGTAATTTAGTTAATTACTTGATTTTTTTTATATTTCCATAAATTCAAATATTTCTTTTCATGCATTTTATATTTTTATAAAATACTACATATTTTTAGGGAACTATAGCCCTTGACCGTGCATGAATTGCATATCGGGATCAACGGAAAAAAATTCGCGAAATGTCTGATGAATAGTACTAGCGGGATTTTCCAGATTTTTCAGATTTTTGGCATTTTATTTTGCTGAAATTTAATCACCCAAATGACCCATTTACCCTTAATAAAATACCCTATTTGCTTGACCTATCCTTTGACCATCTCATGAGACTATTATAAGCTAAGAAACAAAAAAAAAAAGGGTCAAAAAAATGGCCAAAAAATAGTTACGGGAATAGTAACTTCTCAAAAAAAAAAATTACTCTTTGCTTCATTCTTACTTCCATTGCTTCCCAAATTGGTTGTGCTTCATCCTTAGGACCTTAAGACCATTCTTTGATCTTCAAAAGAGGTGAGGGTGCATTCTATTTTTGTATTAAATTCAATTAAAGTTTGTATTATTATTTTTGTGATCTAATATTGTAGTGGTTTAATTCTTGTTCCGTTGATTCTTATATGCTCTAATGACTTCATAGAATATGTTTGATGGTTTAAAATGCTTGTTGAATGCTTGAAAATGAAAATGGCACTTGGGGAAGATGATGAATAGTGCTAAACTAGGGTTTCCAAAAAAAGTTATAATTTAATTCGATTCGAGGCATCTAGTAGTTGCTAATTAGGTCCATAAGCGTGGGAAAAATGTTAATTGCACTTGCTATGTTCAAAATTTGAGAAATTTGATCAAAATAGGCTACTTTAATAAGGGGTTTCGGGTTTATCTTGAATCCGGGCACGTTTCGAGGTTATGGCTAGTCTTTATTAAGTATTGAAACCTTAGAAGTGCTTTCGTTTCGCTTGTTTGGGTTCCAAAATTGGTACTTGTAGTATAAACCCAAAAAGAGGCATTTTTGGTGTTTTCGTGTACTTGTGCTCTAGGTTATGATTTGGAGGTTTTAAATGATATATTTAGGTATCCTTAGATTGGTAGGATGGTTAGCTAGCATAACTTGATCATTGAATTCCGATAGGAAGCTAAATAGCCTAGTTGAACAAAGGGGAAATGAATGAATTAATTGCTTTAGTACTTGTATTGCTTTGTAGTTGCTCCTAGCGAGTCTAAATGCTATTCTAAGGTATGTGTGAGCTTTCGGTTAAGTTTTGTGAAAAGTATAATATTGACCCATTTGTGTTCGCATAGTTAATCTCATGATAATTGATTTATAATTGAGTAATTAAATGTTTATATGCATTTGTGTAGTGTACGTATTATAGTAGTGAAGTCTCGTGAATTAAGTTGCTTGGTTTACATGGATTTGGTTGAGTATGAATTTAGAATGGACTAAAGGAACTAGTAATGAACCATGGTAATAATTGTTGTTAGTTGATTCTTGATTGATTGGATAAATGTTTAAATGTACTTATGTAATAAGTTCATCTATTCGGAGAAGTTGTGAGTTAAGTTATATCGATACTAGTTAAAGATTGAGTAAACATGTTTATATTGCTTATTAATTGCATTATATGTGTAAAGATACGCTTATATAACTTATTGGTTAGATGTTATATAGTGTTTCTACTTATATGAATGGCTATGTATATGTTATTTATTATGTTATTGTCTTTGTCTAATACTTGAAAATTAAAGAATGTTGCATATGTTATCACTTGAGTTTATGTATTGTTCAAATATTGATTAGAATGATTGTTAAACCATGAAATATATTGTTAGTTATATGAATTAAAGGGAATCAAATAGAGTTGGATAAATTAATGGCTTTATGAACTAGCTTTAGTTGAGAATAAGAAATCACTTCTTATGCATATAGTTAATTGTATTAGGTAGTGATAATTGAAGGGAATTGATGCTTTCAGAGAATATTGAGGGAATCTTGGCTTAATTCGCGCAGGTTTGGCTTCCTAAAAGGTGAGGGATCATTTCTATGTGCATTATATGTGTCTTATCTTGTTATATGCTAAATATTCGATACTAAGTGATTTAAGTGTTTTAGTTGGATTAGTTTAGCAATTATAGACTAATGAATGTATCATATTTCATCGTATGGCGTGATTGATGTGTGTGCTTGAGGACAACCTCTTTTGTTGTCCTCCTTGTTTGCATATCGGCTTATTTTGTAATATTGTTATTATTATTGATTCCTGTGTTATCGAGTCAATGGTTGCGCAACCTTATCATCGGGGCGGATGCGATGGGCCTCTCTGGGCGGCAGCGGGCTTGCCAGGGTTGGTTGTTCTAGCTCCGTACCCTATTCCCTCACTCGCCTGGTCCGGAGATTGCCAGGGGGTGTTGGGTCGTAGGATTGGGTACATCCGGAGTACCCTTTGGTGTTTGGGATGCCGGCTTATCGTGATCGAGATCGTGGTTCGTGGATCATGAATGAAGACCAAGTGAAGATTGAAGTACTGGGGTTAAGTGAATGTATCCTTTTTAATGTGTGGTTACTTAAGCTTTTGTCGTTCTTGAATGGTTTAATTGCTATTATTGTTTAACTATATTACTTGTTGCATTGCACGCCCCGGGAGACTTTATCCCTCACTGGGCAACAGTGGTTGCTCATACCTCGCTAACATGTTTCAGGTGGCGCAGTTGAAGGAGTTGCCTTAGTTGCTGTGTGATTGTTGTCTAAGGTGGATGTGCTTTCTAGTTGCTATGTGAAGAATTTGTTGTTCTATGTTATAATATATTTTGGGGCCTTAAGGCTCATATATGTATTTGTGTAATATGTAAGTTGGAAGCCAGATGTCTGTAGTAGCAGTGGTAATTCTATGGCTTGTAATAACTTATATTTCTATTTCTAGTTGCTTTGCATGCTTGGGTGTGATTGTTTTGATACATGTTGGTTCAACTTCTAAGTATGTTTCAAAGTTATCATAGAATGGCATGATAAGCAGTTTTATGAAGAAGTCAAGTTGGTTGCATGCTTGTATGAATCTAAACTATTGTATGCCTCAAGGCTCGGATGGCCATGACCTTTGAACTTTAGTTATAAAAGCTTGTCTTATTGTGTTGTGACTTTCTTGAGTGTTTACAGGTTTTTAGAATGTCCACGGTACAGAGGAGACTCTGTCCGTTTTTCCCTAAAATTTGAGACCGGGTTGGGATTGGGTTGAGAATAGCTTGGTTATTAGAGCCTCCGGTCTCGTGAGGGATCGAGGCGTTACACCCTGGCAATCTCCGAACCAGGCGAGTGAGGGAATATGGCATGGAGTTTGAATATCCACTGGCAAGCCCTCAACCGCCCAGCCGATATTCAACACATTTGTCCCTGACACTATGGTTGTGCAACCACTATGCAATGCACTTTACAATGGCAAGTTAATAACAATAATATAAGCAATAACATGTAGGAGGATCAACAAAGTAGGTTGACCTCAATGCAGTAAGAATAGAAGCAATTTATACAAGCAAATAAGCGGTTTTACAAAGGGACATATACAAGATAAGCATAGAATCATACCAAAATCTCCAAATCAACTTGAAACCACATTTAAACACTTAAGAAATCATGCCATGGACTTAGAAGCGTGAGACAACCGAAATTGCACTTAAACCCCTTTGTTATTCAAGCTATTTCTCTTCCAAATCAAAGTTAATGGTTCAATTTCAAAGGGAAAC
>NW_026292128.1:0-24323 GCF_023091745.1 Budorcas taxicolor | reverse complement strand
TGAAGTGAAGTTGTCTTGCCCAAGGTGCCATGGGATTCAGTAATAGAAATGTGATGGATTAGGTTGTCGTCCTTTTAGCGGCACACTACGTACCATCCGGGACGGAAAAACAGCGCAAAAGTAGTAAAGTGCCCCGAAACTGATTAAAATGTTCTATTTTGGTCTCCAAAAGTAGGTGCAGCCGAGCAAGCTTGATGCCACCGTTGTAGAGCTCTCGAAGAGCTTTCCAACGGTATGCTGTACGCCGTGTAACTCCTTACGGATCAAAAGTTATGGGCACCGGAGTGACGGATACCTGGTCATACTCCCCACCCTCTCGGTTTGCGGGCCCAGCCACTACGTGAAGTGAAGTTTTCTTGCCCATGGTGGCGTGGAATTTGGTAATAGAAATGTGATGGATTAGGTAGTCATCCTTTTCACGGCTCACGACGTACGATCCGGGACGAAAAAACATCGCAAAAGATGAAAAGTGTCCTGAAACTGATGAAAACGTTCAATTTTGGGCTCAGAAAATAGGCGCAGTCCAGCAAGCATGCTGCCCCCGTCGTAGAGCTCTCGGAGCGCTTTCCAACGGTATGCTGTGCACCGCGTAACTCCTTACGGATCAAATGATAAGGGCACCGGAGCGACGGATACCTGGTCACACGCCCCACGTCCTCGGTTTGCGGGCCCAGCCTCTATTTGAATTACCGTTGTCTTGCTCATGGTGGGGTGGGGATTCAGGTATAAAAATGTGATGGATTAGATTGTCGTCCTTTTTGTGGCTCACGACGTACGATCCGGGACAAAAAAAAATAGCACAAAAGAAGAAAAGTGTTCTGAAACAGATGAAAACGTTCAATTTTGGGCTCTGAAAATAGGCACAGCCGAACAGGCTTGCTGCCCCCATTGCAGAGCTCTTGAAGAGCTTTCCAATAGTATGTTGTGCGCCGCGTAACTCCTTACAGATCAAAAGTTATGGGCACCGGAGCGACGAATAGCTGGTCACATGCCCCACGCCCTCGGTTTGCGGGCCCAGCCTCTACGTGAAGTGAAGTTGTCTTGCCCAAGGTGACGTGGGATTCGATAATTGAAATGTGATGGATTAGGTTGTTGCCTTTTTGCGGCTCACGACGTACGATCCGGGACGGAAAAATAGCGCAAAAGAAGAAAAATGTCCCGAAACTTATGAAAACGTTCGATTTTGGTCTCTGAAAATGGGCGCAGCCAAGAAGACTGGCTACCCTCGTCATGGAACTCTGGAGAGCTTTCAAACGGTATGTTGTGCGCCGTGAAACTGCATACGGATCAAAAGTTATGGGCACCGGAACGATTGATACCTAGTCACACGCCCCACGCCCTCGGTTTGCAGACCCAGCCTCTACGTGAAGTAAAGTTGTCTTGCCCAAGGTGATATGGGATTCGATAATAGAAATGTGATAGATTAGGTTGTCGTCCTTTTCGCGGCTCACGACGTACGATACGTGACGGAAAAATAGCGCAAAAGAAGAAATGTGTCCTGAAACTAATGAAAATGTTCAATTTTGGTCAACGAAAATAAGTACAGCCAAGAAGGCTGGCTGCCCTCGTCGTAGAGCTCTCGGAGAGCTTTCAAACGGTATGTTGTGCGCCGCAAAACTCCTTATAAATCAAATGTTATGGGCACCATAGCGACGGATACCTGGTCACACGCCCCACGCCCTCGGTTTGCGAGCCCAACCTCTACGTGAAGTGAAGTTGTCTTGCCCAAGGTTCTGTAGGATTCGGTAATAGAAATGTGATAGATTAGGTTATCGTCCTTTTCGCAGCTCACGACGTACGATCGGGGACGGAGAAACAGCGAAAAAATAGAAATGTGTCCCAAAACTGATCAAAACATTTGATTTTGGGCTTTGAAAACAGGCGCAGCCCAGCAGACTTGCTGCCCCCGTCGTAGAGCTCCCGAAGAGCTTTCCAACGGAATGATGTGCGCCTCGTAACTCCTTACGGATCAAAACTTATGGGCACCAGAGCGACGGATACCTGGTCACACGCCCCACGCCCTCGGTTTGCGGGCCCAGCCTCTATGTGAAGTGAAGTTGTCTTGCCCAAGGTGCCATGGGATTCGGTAATAGAAATGTGATAGATTAGGTTGTCGTACTTTTCGCAACACATGACGTACCATCGGGGACGGAAAAAACAGCACAAAAGTAGAAAAATGTCCCAAAACTGATGAGAATGTTCTATTTTCGTCTCTGAAAACAAGAGCAGCCGAGCAGGCTTGTTTGCCCCTATCGTAGATCTCTCGGAGAGCTTTCCAACGGTATGCTGTACGCTACATAACTCCTTACGGATCAAAAGTTATGGGCACCGGAGCGACGGATACCTGGTCATACGCCCCACGCCCTCGGTTTGCGTGCCCAACCTCTACGTGAAGTGAAGTTGTCTTGCCCATGGTGGCATGGGATTCAGTAATATAAATATGATGGATTAGGTTGTCATCCTTTTCACGGCTCACGACGTACGATCCGGGACGGAAAAACAACGCAAAAGAAGAAAAGCATCTTGAAACTAATAAAAATGTTCAATTTTGGTCAGCGAAAATAGGCGCAGCCAAGAAGGCCGGCTTGCCCCCGTCGTAGAGCTCTTGGAGAGCTTTTAAACGGTATGTTGTGCACCGCAAAACTCCTTACAAATCAAAAGTTGTGGGCACCGGAGCGATGGATACCTGGTCACACGCCCCACGCCCTCGATTTGCGAGCCCAGCCTCTACGTGAAGTGAAGTTGTCTTGCCCAAGGTGTCATAGGATTCGGTAATAGAACTGTGATGGATTAGGTTGTTGTCCTTTTCGCGGCTCACGACGTACGATCGGGGACGGAGAAACAGCGAAAAAATAGAAACGTGTCCCAAAACTGATCAAAACATTCGATTCTGGTCTCTGAAAACAGGCGCAGCCCAGTAGACTTGCTGCCTCCGACGTAGAGCTCCCGGAGAGCTTTCCAACGGTATGCTGTGCACCGCGTAACTCCTTACGGATCAAAACTTATGGGCACCGGAGCGACGGATACTTGGTCACACGCCCCAAGCCCTCGGTTTACGGGCCCAGCCTATACATGAAGTGAAGTTGTCTTGCCCAAGGTGCCGTGGGATTCGGTAATAGAAATGTGATAGATTAGGTTGTCGTACTTTTCGCAGCACATGACGTACCATCCGGGACGAAAAAACAGCACAAAAGTAGAAAAATGTCCCGAAACTGATAAAAACGTTTGATTTTGGTCTCCAAAAACAAGCGCAGCCGAGCAGGCTTGCTGGCCCCATCGTAGATCTCTCGGAGAGCTTTCCAACGGTATGCTGTACGCCACGTAACTCCTTACGGATCAAAAGTTATGGGCACCAGAGCGACGGATACCTGGTCATACGCCCCACGCCCTCGTTTTGCGGGCCCAACCTCTACGTGAAGTGAAGTTGTCTTTCCTATGGTGGCATGGGATTCGGTAATAGAAATATGATGGATTAGGTTGTCATCCTTTTCACGGCTCACGACGTACGATCTGGGACGGAAAAACATCGCAAAAGAAGAAAAGTGTACCGAAACTAATGAAAACGTTCGATTTTGGGCTCCGAAAATAGGCGCAGCCCTGTAGGCTTGTTACCCTTGTTGTAGAGCTCTCGGAGAGCTTTCCGACGGTATGCTGTGCGCCGCGTAACTCTTTACGTATCAAATGTTATGGGCACCGGAGCGACGGATACCTGGTCACACGCCCCACGCCCCACGCCCTCGGTTTGCGGGCCCAGCCTCTACGTGAAGTGAAGTTGTCTTGCACAAGTTGTCATGGGATTCGGTACTACAAATGTGATGGATTAGGTTGTCGTCCTTTTCGCGGCTCACGACGTACGATCCAGGACGGAAAAAACAGGGCACAAGAAGAAAAAGTGTCCCGAAACTGATGAGAATGTTCAATTTTGGACTCCGAAAATAGGCGCAACTTAGTAAGCTTGCTGCCCCCGTCATAGAGCTCTCGAAGAGCTTTCCAACAGTATGTTGTGTACCGCGTCACTCCCTACGGATCAAAAGTTATGGGCACCGGAGCGACGGATACTTTTTTACACGCCCTACGCCCTCGGTTTGCGAGCCTAGCCTCTACGTGAAGTAAAGTTGTATTGCCCAACGTGCCGTGGGATTCGATAATACAAATGTGATGGATTAGGTTATTGTCGTTTTCGCGGCTCACAACGTACGATCCGGGACAAAAAAACAGCGCAAAAGAAGAAAAGTGTCCCGAAACTAATCAAAGCGTACGATTTTGGCCTCTAAAAATAGGTGCAGGTGAGCAGGTTGGCTACCCCCGTTGTAGAGCTCTCGGAGAGCTTTCCAACGGTATGATGTGCGCCGCGTAACTCTTTACGGATCAAAAGTTATGGGCACCGGGGCGACGGATACCTGGTTACACGCCGCACGCCCTCTATTTGCGGGCCCAGCCTCTACATGAAGTGAAGTTGTCTTGCCCATGGTGGCGTGAGATTCGGTAATAGAAATGTGATGGATTAGGTTGTCGTCCTTTTCACGATTCAAGACCTATGATCCGTGAGGAAAAACATCGCAAAAAAACAAAAGTGTCCCGAAACTGATAAAAATGTTCAATTTTGGGCTCTGAAAACAGGCACAGCCGAGCAGGCTTTATGCCCCAGTCGTAGAGCTCTCGGAGACCTTTCCAACGGTATGCTGTGTGCCACGTAACGTCTTACGGATCAAAAGTTATGGGCACCGGAGCGACGGATACCTGGTCACATGCCCCACGCCCCACGCCCCACGCCCTTGGTTTGCGGGCCCAGCCTCTACGTGAAGTGAAGTTGTCTTACCCAAGGTGCCGTGGGATTCGGTAATAGAAATTTGATGGATTAGGTTGTTGTCCTTTTCGCGGCTCATGACGTACGATCCGGGACAGAAAAATAGTGTAAAAGAAGAAAAGTGTACCGAAACTGAACAAAACGTTCGATTTTGGGCTCTGAAAATAGGCACAGCCCAGCAAGCTTGCTGCCCTCGTTGTAGAGCTCTCGGAGGGCTTTCCAACGGTATGCGATGCGTCGCGTAACTCCTTACGGATCAAAATTTATGGGCACAGGAGCGACGGATACCTGGTCACACGGCCCACGCCCTCAGTTTGCAGGCCCAGCCTCTACGTGAAGTAAAGTTGTCTTGCCCAAGGTGCCATGGGATTCAGTAATAGAAATGTGATGGATTATGTTGTCGTCTTTTTCACGGCTCACGAAGTACGATCTGGGACGGAAAAACAACGCAAAAAAAGAAAAGTGTCCCGAAACTAACCAAATTGTTCAATTTTGGGCTCCAAAAAAAGACGCAACTGAGCAGGCTAGCTTCCCACGTCATAGAGCTCTCGGAGAGCTTTCCAACAGTATGTTGTGCGTCGCATAACTCTTTACGAATCAAAAGTTATGGGCACCGGAGCGACGGATAGCTGGTCACATGCCCCAATTCCTCGATTTGCGGGCCCAGCCTCTACGTGAAGTGAAGTTTCCTTGCCCAAGGTGCCGTGGGATTCGGTAATAGAAATGTGATAGATTAGGTTGTAGTGCTTTTTGCGGCTCACGACGTACGATTCGGGACGGAAGAAAAACAGCGCAAAAGAAGAAAAGTGTCCCGAAACTAATGAAAATGTTCGATTTTGGGCTGTGAAAATAGGCGCAGATGAGCAGGCTGGCTACCCCCGTCGTAGAGCTCTCGGAGAGATTTCCAACAGTATGCTGTGCGCCGCGTAACTCCATACGGATCAAAAGATATAGGCACCGAAACGACGGATACCTGGTCACACGCCCCACACCCTCGATTTGTGGGCCCAGCTGTAACACCCCGATCCCTCTCGAGACCGGGTGTGAAACCCCGCACGAGCCTCATGTGCATTTTATAACATTTCATATGATTTTTGCATCATTTAATGTGCATTTATAGCAATTAATGCACATTTACCTTGGTTTACGTGCATCTATATCATTTAACCTATAAATTAGTACAATAGCATGCATTTGAGAACCTTAGAGGTTGTAGATGATAATTAAATTTTACTAAATTAAATTAGCTAACCAAAATAATTAAAATCAGAACTACATGATAATACTATGCATTCACGACATTAGAAATGCATTTATATCATTTAATGTACGTTTGCATCAGTTTACGTGTATTTGCATTGTTTAACGTGCACTTGGGTGGTTTAGATTTCGTAGACAATAAATAAATTACACTATACTACGTTAGCTAACTAAATAATTAAATTAGAACTACATGGAATGCTAGTAAATAAGCAATTAGTTAGAGGGGCAACTTAGTCATTAGGGACAAGATATTTCCTACCTAAATTAAATCTAACAAAATACACACACAAATACACATTCAGAACACACACACACACCACATGCAGAGATCAGGAGAAGAGAGAAGGAAGAGAGAAAAGAGAAGAAGGAAGGAGAAGAAGAAGAGGAAGAAGAATTCTAAGCCATTTCCTTTGCATTTGATAGCTAATTTCAGCCATTATCTTGCTCCTCTTGCTTTCTATGTCAAGATCAAAGGTGAGGGTTGTTTTCAAATGCTTTTCAAGATACATCAAGCATGGTGTATGATGATACTTGTGTTTAGAGCTTGATTGGATGCTTACATGTGGTGTATATATGTATGCTTGAATTTGTTGAGATGTGTATTGAGTGTTGAGGGTATTGTGTTGTAGATCTAAGGCTTTGAATTTGATTTTGGGTGTTGGTTGATTGTTGATATGGGATAGTTTTGGTTGAGTTAGAACACTTATATGATGCCTAATAGCCATTTAGAACTTGTTTGTATGTTGGTAGAAGGATTTGGTTGTTGTATAGATGTTTTGGGTAAAATTTGGGTGTTTCCCGTCAGCTATCCGGGCATTACAGGCCCTATCCGGTCGCCCGGATAGAGGCCTCAATGCCCGGCAGAAAACTCCGATCCGGGGCGTTACTGGCTTCTTCCGGGCGCCCGGGATTAGGGCCTCAGCGCCCGAATGTTTGACAGCTCTGTGCAGTAAAATTTTGGAGGCCATATCTTATTCGTTTCAACTCCGAATTGAGTTCCGTTTGATTCTAGAGTTATCTACATTCGATAAGCTTCGATTATAGATGAAAATCAGAGTAATTGGAGTTTATTAAGGTAGGTAAATTTATCTCCTAAGTTGGGATAATGCGGGAGGATTGAGGTTGTTTGATTTCTTGATATACCTTTGTGGCATTGGTACCAATTTGTTTCATGGTTATAAAAGGAGGTTAATTGTGACATGATTGAGGTATAGGATTGTATGTGTTGTGTGGTATAGGAGATTATGTTTGATCATGAACGTGATTCCCTTTGTCTCGAACTTGTACACTTTAAATGTGCATACGAAAATCGAGCTTGTGAGTCTTAAGTTCACTTTGTACTTTTCAATCTAAACTCTTGCATGGCAATATTGTGAATGCTACATATATATGAATTGTATCAGCTGAGGCACCCTTGAGCCGTAGAGATTCGGGGTGTACAGAGCGGACAATACCTCAGTAGTAGTTGCACCCTTGAGCCTCTGAGATTTCGGGGTGGCTACAAACTGTATGGGTACGATTTGGTTTCAACCTCTTGTTTGTTAAAGGATGGGATCAAAGGTGCACACGGCAATGATATTGGTAGACACCATTTGAGGTGCACACGATTGTGATAGTGGCAGACACCTCCCTACCCTAATGGTTCCTATATGAATATGGTAAAGGAATAAGGGGCTATATGGAGCAAAGTGCACACGGCAGTGATAGTGGGAGACACCTTTTGAGGTGCACACGGCAGTGATAGTGGGAGACACCTTTTGAGGTGCACATGGCTGTGATAGTGGGAGACACCTCTTGAATCCATATAAGCCACCTTCCTTATTTGGTATCTATCTTTTGATTACGTCCGGAATATATGCTTTATTAGGTGTTTCCTACTCTTGCCTGGTCCCTTGAGGTCCTCGGAGAGTAGAGTTGGATAATATTATCATGTTATGAATGTTGTTCTAATTTGTGTTATACTTGATGTTCTTATGGAATGTTTAAGACCATGTAGTATTTACTTGCGAGATACAATTGTGCATTGGTGGCATGGTTTTATAAAAGGCTTTCTAAAGGCAAGAAAATGTTTATGAAAACTTGTCCTTGTTTTTCCTCCTCACTGAGCTATATGCGAGGATCTAGCTCACCCCCTCTTTTCATGACACTTACAGGTAAGACTGATTGAGTGCTTGCAAGTTGAAGGAAAGGATAGCATTCGTGAAAGACTTCTTGATTGAATGTTCTATAAGTACATGAGATACTTGATGTACATTAGATAATCTAGATCATGTGTATAGTTACTCGGTGATAAGTATTACGTAAATTGATGGGTTATGATTGTAATCTTAATTATCAGCGATGAAGTTTGTATAATGTCAGTGTTGGATAATATAACTTTATGTTGGTGATTATTCTTTTGAGACCTAGAAACTTGATTCTTAGTTAATTGTTATGTTGAATAGGGGAATTCAAGGTCTTGTGAATATTTCTTGAATTGTTGTAATCCTTTAAGGCCGATGGACGGGTAATTATTTGGAGTTATTATGAAGGTTTAAGTGGATGTACATTTGCTAAATTATTATTTACATGTTTTAAGCGATTTGAACGTCATGTTTCGGCCTTAACCTAGAGATGGGTCGGGGTCGGGGCGTGACACCGGGAGTTCTATCGATCAATCTAATCGCAACCCAATTCCAACCCGGGCAAAATTTTAGGGAAAGACGGACGGAGTCTCCCCTGTTTCTAGGCAAAATGTAAAACCTGAAATAGCATTTTAAGTGGACCAACACCGTGTCCAACCATACAAACACCTCAAGGTCATCCGAGCCTTGGTTCTCAACAGCTAAACACAGCAAGTATACATATTTCCAAGTACCCAAACTATTCTAACTCTTTTCCTTTAGACAATTACATACATGCAATAAAGTTAACTATACTCACTGAATACATAAACTAGCTTTTCATTCTACCTCAATTACCTAGTTAAATTTAAATTACATTCTTTTTTAACAATAAATACATACAACACATGAACATACATCTTTGCATCTTTGACAACTCAAGCCACATAGGCACGCAAGACAACTCTTCAAGCACGAACTTTCACGTAATCATGAACTTTCCAGCTAACATGGCATTTCCTGAAATGTGGTGGTAAGGAGTGAGTATACACAACATGTATACTCAGTGAGGGCGAGACAGATATCGAATTGGAGAGAAAGAAAGTCGTGCAATGCAAATAAGACAGTTAAGCAATATAACTGATAAGTAAGCAATCAAGACAAACAATCAATACAATAAGCAATTACTGAAAGCATTAACACAACCATTCAAAGCTATACCATACTCTGAACGCTATGGTTCACTCATACAAGCAATGTACCATCCGATTCGATTCCACGAGCATTACATCAATCTCGAGCTTGATGTTGACAACAATGACAATAAGCGCGCAACCACCTTATAACTTCAGTTTGGAATACCCCGGAAGTATCCATCAATTCTACGACCCAAATCTCCCTGGGAGGCAACCCAAGCGAGAATGGGAATAGGACACGGAGCTAAAGCAACCAACACTGGCAGCCCGAGACTACCCAGAGAGGCTCATCACTCACGCGCCTGACACTAAGCAATGCAAGACACGATACAAGGCGATAAACGAGCGATAGCACAACAATACAGATTAGAGGCGATAAACGAGATATCAAGCATTTACAATCAATACTAGCATTCAATTAACTTTTCAAGCATAACTATCATTAATAACAACAATAACACCAATTAAACAAGTAACAGCAGTTCAAACACGAAAACGACAAATATCACTATTCAATCTCTAACTTCCAAAGGCAATTACGAGCAAACGAGCTACAGGATTAGGAAACCGATTTCACTACATTTCACTCAGGCACTACAAGGCACGTTCCTATGTCACTAAACATCACTTTCCCAACCGAAGCCCGAAAGTCCACCTACTGCGTTTGAACTACAACTATACTAATCGATCGCTCAATCAACGCCACAACAGCGCCAAAAGTGCTTCCATGCCCTCAATAGCAAAACCCCCAACTCAATTCGAGCACGGTCAACTTTTGGTCAAACGACCCTTTTACGTTTCTTTGTCTAATTTTCAATTTTAACAAAGGCCGGTCCGTTTTTATTGCACATTTTATCTTTCTATCACTAATGTCACCTATCCAAAATCAAGCAATCGCAATTCGGATCAAAATCCAAAATTTCTAGGGTTTACTATTCATAATTCACTATTCATTGTTCTTCCCCAATTTCAAATACGCAGTTTCAACCGTAAAAATTGCTAAATAACTATCAAACAATGCTCTATGAACTCAAAGGAAGCTATATCAAGCAATTACAAGCATTATAACACATTATATATCAAATCTAAAAATTTGACACAAAATTCAAATTTGAATTTAAATGCACAAAAGCGTGAAAACCCTCACAGAGATTGAAGACCAAGACCCACAAGGACCCGAGCCACGACCCCCGAGCAATTCACACGCACGATTGTAGGAGAAAAATGCAAAACAATTTTCTTTCTTTTTTTCTTCAAGCTTTCGGCCATGGCAAGGACAAATATGGCATTTTGCAAATTGTTTTTATTGATTTTTGCCTTGTTTTATTATTTAAAAAGGTGACAAGGGCATTTTGGTCATTTACAAAATCAAACTTTAGTTAAAAATGGTCAAATAAGCTTATTTTGATGCCATTAAATCTAATTCAATTTAAAACAATACAATTAAATGAAAAACAACTAAAACTAGTTAAATTAAGCTAAAAACATTTTTCACTAAGTCTGAAGAATATTTCTCTAACTCTCATTTTCAAAATACTACGATCGAACGGTCAATAAACGATCGCTAATAAAGTGATGAGCAATAATATAAAACTTTAATTTTTTAGAATAGTAGAATAGTTTAAAATTCACTCCGGCTCGGAGTTACTTTTCTCATTATTTGAAAACCGAGTGATTTTAATGCAAGACAATTAAAACCGATTATTAAAATAATCAAAACAATCAAAATAATCATTATTCATTTAAAAATAATTAATTTAACTATTTCTAGAATATTTTAAAGAATTATGAAGTTAATGTTAAGATACAATTGAATAAGTTAATATAACCACGTAATCAAATGCAATTAAACACTAACATTTAAGATAACACTTAATTACATGCAATTTAAATGCCATTAAATGCATGCCGGGTTCGGGTTATCATATCCTTCCCCCCTTAAAACAATTGCGTCCTCGCAATTCTTCTTCCGATAGAACCCAACATCAACTGAAGCTCAACTCTCACTAATCTTCATCGGTTGTTAGGCAAGATAGTGAATAAGAATGCTCGTAGGGAAACCCGAATAGAAATCCCAACCAAGAATGCCGAGAAAATACCAACTAAAGACTAAAGCAGGGATACTATAGATAATATCAATACCACATATTAATGGCAAGAAGAATACAGAAGGAATACCCTATTTACGAATCTCCAATAGAAGTCTAACAAGTACCAAATAAGAAAGTTAAAAGATAGCCAGAGCAGATGCACCTCATGCAATGCTGATTACTGTAAGTAGACCTAGCTGAAAGTTTTGTAAAAGTATATAGAGAAGAATACCAAAGGCCAATCTCTAAATGAAATCCTCCAATCACTAAGTCCCTACCGCAACATCTTAGTACACAACAAGTATAGATTTCCCCTGAGTGGAAAGGCTGAAGAAGAAGCCGTAAACAATACAAGATAATATGTCCAAGCAGAATTCCAAGTGTAGGATCTTCCAATAAATGCCAATAAGAAAAAATACTAGTAGAATGCCCAATAAGAATTCCAAAGAATACCGTAAGTAATATTACACAATAAATCCGATAGGAATTCCAATTACCAAACCAACTGAGGGATGCCAAAGAAAATACCCGAACAATGCTCTAGTAAGAAAGTACCAAGAATTGCCCAATAAATAAGTACTAGATAAATGACCACTGAGAATTCTAGAGAATGCCATTGAAGAATTTCCAATAAGGGATGCCAGTAACATACCAATAAAGACCGAGACACATATGCCATAGATAATACCATGTAGTAAATCCAATGGAAACCCCAATAGCAAAGTCTACCAAGAAGTGCCAACAGAAGTTCCAAATAGTACCCAATAAGAAAACCAAAAAATGTTCCAAAGAACAGCCAAATAGAACCTCAAAAGAAAACTACTCTTTCACAACTGTTAAGCACAGAGGAAGACCCTAGAGATTCGCCAATAACCGAGCTCCAAAGGCAACCACCAACTCCCAAATAAAGGCTAATTAAATGCCATTCATTTCCTGCCAATCCATACACTTTGAAAGGCCAGCTGTGAACCACTTTCTTCAGGGGAGAAAGAGGACTTACTTACCATTTCCACGGGACATGTATGAATGCCAATATATCACATTTATACACATGCCTTAAACTATTATGCAAGCAAGTTTACAAAAGAGTTTATTCAACAAAGTCACTCAAGCACGACAATCAAGTCAAGCACAACATAACCAATTCAAGACATTTCAATACACATATTACAAGCAATACTTCAAGCAAATATCAATTCACAAGATCAATTCGATTCACGATGCCAATTCGATAGGTCAATTCAATGCACAACTAGACACTTCACTTCACTTAGCACACAATTAATACATAACACGTAACTATATCACATAGGTGCACACATTCAGGTCAAGACACACAATCTCACATACAAGCATACACTTTCAAAACACACTTAACAAGCGCACATTCAAGGATCACTACCCACCAAACCGAGGACCCTGTCCCGGCTTATGAGCTAAACACGCTCTGATACCACCTGTAACACCCGATCCCTCTCGAGACCAGGAGTTCTATCGATCAATCTAATCGCAACCCAATTCTAAACCCGGGCAAAATTTTAAAGAAAGACGGACGGAGTCTCCCCTGTTTCTAGGCAAAATGTAAAACCTGCAATAGCATTTAAGTGCACCAACACCGTGTCCAACCATACAAACACCTTAAGGCCATCCGAGCCTTGGTTCTCAACAACTAAACACAACAAGTATACATATTTCCAAGTACCCAAACTATTCTAACTCTTTTCCTTTAGACAATTACATACATGCAATAAAGTTAACTATAATCACTGAATACATAAACTAGCTTTTCATTCTACCTCAATTACCTAGTTAAATTTAAATTACATTCTTTTTTAACAATAAATACATACAACACATGAACATACATCTTTGCATCTTTGACAACTCAAGCCACATAGGCACGCAAGACAACTCTTCAAGCACGAACTTTCACGTAATCACGAACTTTCTAGCTAACATGGCATTTCCTGAAATGTGGTGGTGAGGAGTGAGTATACACAACACGTATACTCAGTGAGGGCGAGACAGATATCGAATTGGAGAGAAAGAAAGTCGTGCAATGCAAATAAGACAGTTAAGCAGTATAACTGATAAGTAAGCAATCAAGACAAACAATCAATACAATAAGCAATTAGTGAAAGCATTAACATAACCATTCAAAGCTATACCACACTCTGAAGGCTATGGTTCACTCATACAAGCAATGTACCATCCGATTCAATTCCACGAGCATTACATCAATCTCGAGCTTGATGTTCACAACGATGACAATAAGCGCGCAACCACCTTATAACTTCAGTTTGGAATACCCCGGAAGTATCCATCAATTCTACGACCCAAATCTCCTTGGGAGGCAACCCAAGCGAGAATGGGAATAGGACACGGAGCTAGAGCAACCAACACTGGTAGCCTGAGACTACCCAGAGAGGCTCATCACTCACGCGCCTGACACTATACAATGCAAGACATGATACAAGGCGATAAACGAGCGATAGCACAACAATACAGATTAGAGGCGATAAACGAGATATCAAGCATTTACAATCAATACTAGCTTTCAATTAACTTTTCAAGCATAACTATCATTAATAACAACAATAACACCAATTAAACAAGTAACAGCAGTTCAAACACGAAAACGACAAATATCACTATTCAATCTCTAACTTCTAAAGGCAATTACGAGCAAACGAGCTACGGGATTAGGAAACCGATTTCACTACATTCACTCAGGCACTACAAGGCACGTTCCTATGTCGCTAAACCTCACTTTCCCAACCGAAGCCCGAAAGTCCACCTACTGCGTTTGAACTACAACTATACTAACCGGTCGCTCAATCAACGCCACAACAGTGCCAAAACTGCTTCCATACCCTCAATAGCAAAACCCCAAACTCAATTTGAGCACGGTCAACTTTTGGTCAAACGGCCCCTTTACGTTTCTTTGTCTAATTTTCAATTTTAACAAAAGCCGGTCCGTTTTTATTGCACATTTTATCTTTCTATCACTAATGTCATCTATCCAAATCAAGCAATCGCAATTTGGATCAAAATCCGAAATTCTAGGGTTTACTATTCATTATTCACTATTCATTATTCTTCCCCAATTTCAAATACGTAGTTTCAACCGTAAAAATTGCTAAATAACTATCAAACAATGCTCTACGAACTCAAAGGAAGCTATATCAAGCAATTACAGGCATTATAACACATTATATATCAAATTTAAAAATTTGAAACAAAATCAAATTTGAATTTAAATGCACAAAAGCGTAAAAACCCTCACAGAGATTGAAGACCAAGACCCGCAAGGACCCGAGACACGACCCCCGAACAATTCACGCACGATTGTAG
Organism: Budorcas taxicolor; assembly: GCF_023091745.1. Lineage (NCBI taxonomy): Eukaryota > Metazoa > Chordata > Mammalia > Artiodactyla > Bovidae > Budorcas > Budorcas taxicolor. Next base: position 9,511 of record NW_026292128.1, on the reverse strand, counting down.
GAGAAAAATGCAAAACAATTTTCTTTCTTTTTTCCTCAAGCTTTCGGCCATGGCAAGGACAAATATGGCATTTTGCAAATTGTTTTAATTGATTTTTTCCTTGTTTTATTATTTAAAAAGGTGACAAGGGCATTTTGGTCATTTGCAAAATCAAACTTTAGTTAAAAATGGTCAAATAAGCTTATTTTGATGCCATTAAATCTAATTCAAGTTAAAACAATGCAATTAAATGAAAAACAACTAAAACTAGTTAAATTAAGCTAAAAACATTTTTCACTAAGTCCGAAGAATATTTCTCTAACTCTCATTTTTGAAATACTACGATCGAACGGTCAATAAACGATCGCTAATAAAGTGATGAGCAATAATATAAAACTTTAATTTTTTTGAAAAGTAAAATAGTAGAATAGTTTAAAATTCACTCCGGCTCGGAGTTAGTTTTCTCATTATTTGAAAACCGAGTGATTTTAATGCAAGACAATTAAAACCGATTATTAAAATAATTAAAACAATCAAAATAATCATTATTCATTTAAAAATAATTAATTTAACAATCTCTAGAATATTTTAAAGAATTATGAAGTTAATGTTAAGATACAATTGAATAAGTTAATATAAGCACGTAATCAAAAGCAATTAAATATTAACATTTAAGATAACACTTAATTTAATGCAATTTAAATGCCATTAAATGCATGCCGAGTTCGGGTTATCACATAGTCTCTACGTGAAGTGAAGTTGTCTTGCCCATGGTGGTGTGGGATTCGAAAATAGAAATTTGATGGATTAGGTTGTTGTCCTTTTCGCGGCTCACGACGTACGATCCGGGATGAAAAAATAACAAAAAAGAAGAAAAGTGTCCCGAAACTGATCAAAACATTCAATTTTGGGCTCTGAAAATAGACACAGCAAGCAAAATTGCTGCCCCCGTCGTAGAGCTCTTGGAGAGCTTTTCAACGATATGCTGTGCGCCGCGTAAATCCTTACGGATCAAAAGTTATGGGCACCGGAGCGACGGATACCTGGTCACACGCCCAACTCCCTCAGTTTGCGGGCCAGCCTCTACGTGAAGTGAAGTTTTCTTGCCCAAAGTGCTGTGGGATTCGGTAATAGAAATGTGATGGATTAGGTTGTCATCCCTTTCGCGGCTCACGACGTACCATCCGGGACCGAAAAATAGCTCAAAAGAATAAAAGTGTTCCAAAACTAATGAAAATGTTCGATTTTGGTCTCCGACAATAGGCGCTGCCATGCAGGCTTGCTCTACGTGAAGTGAAGTTTTCTTGCCCACGGGTGCCGTGGGATTCGGTAATAGAAATGTGATGAATTAGGTTGTCGTCCTTTTCGCGGCTCACGACGTATGATCCGGGACGGAAAAATGGCAAAAAAGAAGAAAAGTGTCCCGAAACTGATCAAAACATTCAATTTTGGGCTCTGAAAACAGACACAACCAGCAGGTTTGCTGCCCCCGTCGTAGAGCTCTTGGAGAGCTTTCCAACGATATGCTTTGCACCGCGTAACTCGTTACGGATCAAAAGTTATGGGCACCGGAGCGACGGATACCTAGTCACACGCCCCACGCCTTCGATTTGTGGGCCCAGCCTCTACGTGAACTGAAGTTGTCTCGCCCATGGTGGCGTGGGATTCGGTAGTAGAAATGTGATGGATTAGGTAGTTGTCCTTTTTCGCGGCTCACGACGTACGATCCGGGACGAAAAAAGCGCAAAAGAAGAAAAGTGTCCCGAAACTAATCAAAACGTACAATTTTGGGCTCTTAAAATAGGCGCAGCTGAGCAAGCTTGTTGCCCTCGTCGTAGAGCTCTCGGAGAGCATTCCAACGGTATGTTGTGCGCCGCATAACTCCTTACGGTTCAAAAGTTATGGGCACCGGAGCGACGGATACCTGGTTACACGCCCCATGCCCTCTGTTTGCGGGCCCAGCCGCTTTATGAAGTGAAGTTGTCTTGCCCATGGTGGCGTGGGATTCGGTAATAGAAATGTGATGGATTAGGTTGTCGTGCTTTTCGCTGCTCACGACGTACGATCCAAGATTGAAAAACAGGGCAAAAGAAGAAAAAGTGTCCCAAAACTGATGAAAACGTTCAATTTTGGGCTCCAAAAACAGACGCAGCCTAGTAAGCTTGGTGCCCTTGTCGTAGAGCTCTCTACGGATCAAAAGTTATGGGCACCGGAGCGACGGCTACCTAGTCACACGCCCCACGCCCTCGGTTTACGAGCCCAGCCTCTACATGAAGTGAAGTTGTCTTGCCCAAGGTTCTGTGGGATTCAGTAATAGAAATGTGATGGATTAAGTTGTCGTCATTTTCACAGCTCACGACGTATGATCCGGGACAGAAAACATCACAAAAGAAGAAAAGTGTCCCGAAACTGATGAAAATGTTCGATTTTGGGCTCTGTAAATAGGCACAGCTGAGCTGGCTTCCTACACCCGTCGTAGAGCTCTCAGAGATCTTTCCAACGGTATGCTGGGTGCCGCGTAACTTCTTACGGATCAAAAGTTATGGGCACCGGAGCGACGGATACCTGGTCATACGCCCCACACCCTCGGTTTGTGGGCCCAGCCTCTACGTGAAGTGAAGTTGTCTTGCCCAAGGTGCCGTGGGATTCGGTAATAGATATGTGATGGATTAGGTTGTCGTCCTTTTCACGGCTCACGACGTACGATCCGAGACAGAAAAACAGCAAAGAAGAAGAAAAGTGTCCTGAAACTGATCAAAACATTCAGTTTTGGGCTCTGAAAACAAGCGCAACCAGTAGGCTTGCTTCCCCCATCGTAGAGCTCTTGGAGTGCTTTCCAATGATATGTTGTGCACCGCGTAACTCCTTACGGATGAAAAGTTATGGGCATCGGAGCGACGGATACCTGGTCACACGCCCCACTCCCTCGGTTTGCGGGCCCAGCCTCTACGTGAAGTGAAGTTGTCTTGCCCAAGGTGCTATTGGATTCGATAATAGAAATGTGATGGACTAGGTTGTCGTACTTTTCGCGGCTCACGACCTACTATCCGGGACCGAAAAACAGTTCAAAAGACGGAAAGTGTCCCGAAACTGATGAAAATGTTTGATTTTGGTCTCCGAAAATAGGCGCTGCACAGCAGGCTTGTTGCACCCGTCGTAGAGCTCTTGGAGAGCTTTCCAACTATATGCTGTGCGCCGCGTAACTCCTTACGGATCGAAAGTTATGGGCACCGGAGCGACGGTTACCTGGTCAAATGCCCTACGCCCTCGGTTTGCCGGCCCAGCCTCTACGTGAAGTGAAGTTGTCTTGCCTATGGTGGCGTGGGATTCGGTAATAGAAATGTGATGGATTAGTTTGTCGTCATTTTTCTCACGACGTACGATCCGGGATGGAAAAACAGCGCTAAACAAGAAAAGTGTCTCGAAAATGATGAAAACATTCGATTTTGGGCTCCGAAAACAAGCGCAGCATAGCAGGCTTGCTACCCCCGTCGTAGAGCTGTTGGAGAGCTTTCCAACGGTATGCTGTGCACCACGTAACTCCTTACGGATCAAAAGTTGTGGGCACCGAAGCGACGGATACCTGGTCACACGCCCCACGCCCTCGGTTTACGGGCCCAGTCTCTACGTGAAGTGAAGTTTTCTTGCCCAAGGTGCCGTGGGATTCGGTAATAGAAATGTGATGGATTAGGTTGTCGTCCTTTTCGTGGCTCACGACGTACGATCCGAGACGGAAAAACAGCGCAACAGAGGAAAAGTGTCCCGAAACTGATGAAAATGTTCGATTTTGCTCTCCGAAAATAGGCGCAGCTTAGCAAGTTTGCTGCCCCCGTCATAAAGCTCTCGAAGAGCTTTCCAATAGTATGCTTTGCACCGCGTAACTCCTTACAGATCAAAAGTTATGGGCACTGGAGCGACGGATAGTTGTTCACACGCCCCACGCCCTCGGTTTGCGGGCCTAGCCTCTACGTGAAGTAAAGTTGTTTTGCCCAACGTGCCGTGGGATTCGGTAATACAAATGTGATGGATTAGGTTGTCGTCATTTTTGCGGCTCACAACGTACGATCCGGGACGGAAAAACAGTGCAAAAGAAGAAAAGTGTCCCGAAACTAATCAAAACGTAAGATTTTGGGCTCTAAAAATAGGCACAGGCGAGCAGGCTGGCTACCCCCGTCGTAGAGCTCTCGGAGAGACTTCCAACGGTATGCTGTGCGCCGCGTAACTTGTGAGGCCCGACCTCGATTTGCGTGCGATACCTAGTTTCGTGTGCCCTAACCTAGATTTGCGTGCCTTGACCTAGGTTTAATAGTCGTGTTTCGTTTTGTGTGCCTTGCATTGAATTACGTGCATACATTTAGGGTTGCGTGTATTTACTTGGGAATCGTGCATTCGTCTCGTAGTGTGTGCCCTAGACCTAAGAAAGTATGCCCGCACGCTAATCAAGAAAGAATCTTACACGAAGCACTAGATCATTAATTAATCCTACAAATTCCACTAACTAATATTAAAATGCCAATTCAACTCACTAGAAGACGAAATCTCACAAAAAGCTAGACATTCTTATTCTTTATTCCTTATTCTTTTACACATCCCAAACACACAATTAAATAATGCTCAAAAGATGACAAAAATTCAGAATTTTGCAAGCCTTGGCCGACCACCTCTTGCATTTGTGCATGCATTGCAATTTCAAAAATTAAACTTAGACATTCTATTACAAGTTATGACACAAAGCATAAAAAATAACCCAAAACCCTACCCAATGTACCCAAAATCTCGAGACATGCAAATGCCCATGCTAGGATGATTCAAATTATGCTCCTTGAAGACACAAATTCAGAATTTTCAAGGCCCTAGGCCGACACAAGCATCAAACCCTTCAAGCTTTTCATTTTCTTTCATTCTTTTTCTCTTTCTCTCATTTTTTCTCTCACTCTCTCATTTCTTCTCTCTCTCTCTCGGCCTTGGCTGAAATTATACTCTCCATAGCTTGAGTTCATCATCCTAAGGTCCATCAAGACATGCAAGCTACTTAGGAGCTCGACCAAGCAAAGCTAGGAGCAAAGAAACACACATGCAAGCTTATAGAACCTTCATTTTGGCTTAGGTAAGTTTGATAGCTACTATTTCGTTTTCTTTTTGTTCTAGCCACTTGCACATACTAAGAACATGGTTACTAAGCTAGGAATTAAAGAATTTCAAGTTGTCTTTCGGTTAAGCAAGGAGAAAAGACTACCTTGTGCTTCATCAAGAGCTTGTGCATCTTCATTGTTGTCTTGCTAAGGTGAGGGCTAAAACTTCTTTGAAAAGCTTTCAAAAACCACATGCATGCCTTTAAATGTCTATTTTTACCTCTGTACTTGTGATATATGTGTGTACATGAGCTTTTGTAAACATGCATGGCAAGATATTTGGCTAGAATGTGAAGATAGGTGAAATCGCGTATTTGGCAGCTTTCTGTTCTGTTGGAGCGAAGTGAATTTGACCAAGTAAATGATGTTGAAAATGCGTGAAAATTGGTAGGTGACTATTTTTTCCAGTTCTGAGAATATTTAGTAGAAATAGGCCAAAGCTAATTTTGACTCTAAGGTCCTGAAAATGGCAAAACATTGAAAGGTGTCCAAATCTGGAAAATCTGGGAAAATGAAGCAGGTTTTGGCAGATTCACTGTCCTTGTAGAACGAACCAGTTTTGACTTAGTAAATGATATCCAAAATGCATGAAATTTTGTTTTCTACTAGATTGTTCAGTTCTGGACATTTTTGTCAGAAATAGACTAAGGCTAAATCTGACCCTAAGGTCCTAAAAAACGACACGTATTGAAATATGTGCAAATCTGGACAGTTTTGCGTAGTCTCACGGTTTTGGCTATAACTCTTGAATCCGAACTCCAAATGATGCGAGGTTCGTTTCTGGATTTAGTTCACTCCTTAAGCTTTAATTTGAAATTTTGTTCACTGGAATTGGATATTTTTTGCTTGTCCCAACGATTGTAAGAAACAGTCCATTGCAGTGAGGTTTTCATCTAGTGATATGCTTTGAAAATTATTGTAACTTCTCTTGTTGTATTAAATGCTTGGGATTGTGGCACTTGGATGTTGTGTGGACTGTTTTGAATGCTTGAGGGTGTTTTAATTAATCGATGCATGGCTTGAGTTTAATTACTTGTCAACTTGGGGCTTAATCGCACAGGTAAGCATGAATTGAAACCCTAATGACTAGGAAAACTCGCTAAGTGTTGATCCTATGGATATCGTGTTTAATTATATGATTAGTAGGCTGCCCGTAGTTGCCCCTATAGCCCTAAATGTGATTCCGATGATTACATATTGACAAGCAAACCTTTCTTGCACCCGGTCCCACGTAAACGTCGTTGCATGTTGGATGACCTTATTAGTTGATTACGTGAACTTCGAAATGAGTTATATGACTTGATTTACATGCATTACATGGCTGCCCATTTAATATTCATATAACTCCATGTGCTTTACAAGTGAAATTGCCTGTCATATCGTGCCTCGCTTGTTTACCTGTCAATGTGCAATCTTATGACTGTTCGGAGGCAACCTACTTTGTTGTCCTCCTAATGTGATATATTAAATGTCATAAATGTGCATTGCATACAAGGTTGCAACCTTTCATTCTGGCGTGGTATCGTTCACGCACACCGGGCGGCATCGGTCTTGCCGGTGCAATCGTGATTACCATTGTCCAATTCCCTCTCTCGCTTGGGGGCTAGACTTTCTCGAAGAGTTGGGTCGTAGGATTTTGGGGTACATCCGGAGTACACCCATTTGGCGTGATAAGTGGATGATTTGAAGTCGGCCGCAACAACTGATACTGGAAATGAACTGAGAGCAAAAGCTCAGCGTATCCTTTTCACTATGTGTATAAGTACTCTCGCTTGGTTCTTAGAGGACCTCGGGGAGGAAAGGCGGGTAATTGTGTTCTTTTACTTTTATATTACATTATGAACTTACTTGTGATATATGTCATGCTTGCAAAAGGTTTTCATAAGTTGAACCGGAAAAAGAGTTTCAAACTTATTTCTCGTTCCCTCTCACTGAGTTCATAAGGACTCACCCTCTTTTATCATCTCAGGTGAAGAAGACCAAGAACAGGTACCCGAGGACAACGTGCCTAACGATGATTCCTTGGAATGATTGCTTGCCCTACATGCCTTACTTGACTATGGCCAATTTGTAAACGATATGTTGCTTGAAGACTATTTCTTATTTTGCTTGTCGTTGTATGTAAATGACCCCCGTTGTAATTTGGGGTCTAATTTTGGCTTGTACTGATCATAACTAGTTAGACACTCTTATGGTCGTTTTGCTATCGCTATTGGTTAGTACCTATCACAGGCTTATGAAGTATCAGGTAAAGGATTAAGTAAAATGAATCTATCCAATCTTGAGCAGGTACTCATTGATAGGCTAAGATCAACAGGTACTTTTGTAACAAGGATTAACAAACAAACGAGACAGAGTTATCATGCTAGGTTATTAATCAAACGAGACTTCGAGATAACTAGTAGGCGTTTCAACTGGCGATAAATAGTAACCTTAGTTGGAAATGAATTTGAGATTGAAAGTTTTGAGGCCTTTAGAAAATTAGGTCAAACTAAATAGCCCAATTACAGCCGTTATGCTGTCGGTTTTCTGGAGAATTTGTGTTGTTTAGGCTAAAACGTTAAGTGTTAAACCTTCATGAACGATTAGGTACATGAAATGACTTGAATGTTTAGATCACACCCTAGTCTAACCTCTATAGGTCGTGTTGGGGCATGACACCTTATCTTAATGGTATCAGAGCTTAGATTGCTTAAGCCAGGTTTAACTCTCGGACCATGGGTAGAAGCCCTAAGGTAATTAGGATGACTTGTTTATGTGTGATAATGTTAATTGTGCCTTCTATGTTCTATGTGCTTATGTGATTAACATGTCTTAACTGTTTCTAGAATTGTGTATCTATATAAAATTATATGTTGCATATCTTATGCATTAAATTCTTGTTTGTCGTATTCCAATAAATTGTGCATCGTAATCTGTGCCTTTAGATGGCTGGCCCTAGTACCCGCACTACCAATAGTAGCAATGAGCCCCAAGAGACCGGAGATGCTTATCAAACTAATCCTGGCATGGCTATGTTTAACATGATGGCGAATGCCATGGATCGCGTGTCGCGAGGGATGGAACGTCAAGATGAACGTGAAGCAAACAACAACAACAACAGGAATGATGGTAACCATGGGAAAAATAGCAGAATGCGGGAGTTCCTTGACTTTCGCCGGTCCAAATTCCACGGGGAAGCTGATGATGAAAAGGCAGAGGCTTGGCTGTCTGAGATCGAGAGGATTTTCAGGCCACTTGACTATACTGATGAAGAAAAGGTGGAGTTCGCTGTGTTTCTGTTGCACGGGGAAGCTGAGCATTGGTGGCACACTATAGATGCACTTTGGGAAACTGATCATACACCTCGCTTGTGGGGTAATTTCGTTAAGCCATTCAAGGAGAAATATGTACCTGCAGTTTCCAAGCAGAGGCGGATTGAGGAATTCATGCACTTGAACCAGGGTAACATGACGGTGGCCCAGTACGAGGCTCGTTTTGACCGACTATCCCGTTATGCTCAATACATGGTCAGTACCCCTGAGGCGAAGATGTGGAAATTTACGATTGGGTTGATGCTAGAAATTCAGGACCAGTTGGCTTCGCATGACTTCACTACCTATTCTGCTCTCCTTGCTGCTGCCTCCCGAGTTGAGAAGAGGAAACTTGATAGAGCCGGTTCAAGCCAGCCGAACAAGAAACCATATCAGCCTCCAGGTCAACAGAGGAAATTCCAGACCCAGAGTCGCAGTCAGGGCCAGAGCCAGAACAAACCAGTTAATAACCGTGGCCCGACTAAAGCACCATCAGCCTCTTCTACACGTGGATCCACAAGTAGTTCACCTGCTACTCAGTCTATCAACTGTTCTTACTGTGACAAGAAAGGTCATACCGAGGCCCAATACTGGAAGAAGTCAGGACGATGTGTGCGGTGTGGCAGTGATCAGCATTAGATCAAGGATTGCCCTAAATGGCAAGGAGGACAAAATCAAGTTAAACCAGTTGGTAGAGGCAAGACTCCAGTTCCTAGAGTTCAGGCCCGAGCTTATGCTATCGAGTGCGAGGAGCTTCCTTAGGATATCGCTGTTGTTGAAGGTATATTCTTGATACTAAATCAACTTGTTAGGGTGCTAATTGATCCAGGTGCTACTCATTCATTTATTACTCCCTTATGTGTGCAACGTGTGAAACTACGAGTTGTATGTTTACCTTACAAAGTAGAAGTTGGTACTCCGATGGGTTTCTAAACTTGTTACTCACTCAGCCTGTAAAGCATGTAAAATCCAAATTAAAGATAGGGAATTCTCAGCCAATCTTATTGTATTACCCTTTCGAGACTATGAAATCATCTTAGGGATGGACTGGTTGGCAAAGCATCATGCCCAACTAGATTGCCAGACGAAGATTGTAACATTCCAGAT